>NC_138186.1:147546424-147793924 GCF_964194105.1 Spermophilus citellus
CGGGCTATCATTAATAACAGAGGTCTTCTTTGTAATATAACTGGGTACTTGGTAATATGAAAAAGAAAGAAAATCTTCATTTTTCCCTCCTAACCAATACAGAATATTCAAAAGGCACAAATATACTGATTTTCTGTTGCTTTAATGAATTGCTTGGATCCCAACTTCTTTCTTTATGGGAATAACTGTGTATTGACAGAGAAACTATGAAGATTATGTACCCTTCACCAGTTCTCCCTTAGATTACTGTTTTTTGAAATCATGGTACTTTTGTCAAAACCGAAAAATTAACTTGCTGCAATACTATTAACTAAAATATAGACTTGATTCTAATTTTGTCCGATTTCCCACTTATGTCCACTCTGTCCTGGGGTCAATCCAGGATGCCATGTTGAACTTAGCAGCCTTACCTTTGGATCTGTTTCTGCATCCTCATCTTGATAATCTTCGCAGAGTGGGCTAGAATTGGCTGCAAAAGTGGGTCCCTGAGAGTAGTACTGAGAACTTCGGTAGCCATCCCGCCTCAGTTTATCACATTCTGCAGAGGGAACAGGCAGAGAGTCAAGGGACGGCATTAAAAATAATATTTTGTTGACTTCTTTGTATCTACCTTTTCCAATAATATTTTTATAGGGCATAGTATAATTTAATAATAATATAATGATAACAATGAAAATAATGATGACAAGAAATTAAGAATAATTAAGCACCTACATACATGCTTTTTTTTTTTTTTCCCAGGTTGGGGAGGGAGGGGACAGGTACATTCCCAGCCTAACTTCTTGTATTTTTTAAATCTTGAGACAAGATCTGGCCTCAAACTTGCAATTTTCCTGTCTCAGCCTAGGAGTCACTGGTATTCTAGCCATATGCTTCCACGGAACCCATCCTGAATTTAATTTCAATACCAATCAGCAAATGCTGTGTGGAAGCTGGCTGCCAGCCTGTGACATCGTCTGGTCCACAGAAGGATGCCTGCATGTGCTCTGGATGGCAGGAGGCTAGGGCCATGGGTTGTGTTCAATGAAAACCCCTACACGAGACTTTTCTCATCAGTGGGCTAGTGGCTTAGAAGGTTTTAATGGCTTTTAAAGCACCAGGAGCTTCCCTATGACCCAGGCACATTAAAGGAACCTTTGCCTGGCCAAAGGATTTGCCCCGGGGTTCCTTTAAATATCCAGTTCTCTAGAGGAGAAGAAATTGTGTTTGGTTTTGGAAAAGTTTTCTCTTTACCCAGCTTCACAAAAACCATGTCCCTAAAGGCACAAAACTAAATTAGACCTCTTCAGAGCTCCCGCGTAACACAGAACCCATGATTCTGGCTCAAAGAGGAGACAGGCAGCCACTTCAGTGGAGAGAGAAAAATATAGACTTTTTTTTTTTTTTAACCAGGGAACAAAAATTTTTCATTTTCCTCTGTTATCTTTCTCACAGTGGGGAGTGGAGAGAGAAAGTTTCTAATTCAGAACTGCAAAGCAGATTTAAAAAATTCCTATGAAAATAGCCATGAGGATCTATGACAATACGAAACTAACAGAAAATGCACAGGTCACCATAAGTCAGCTAAATAACGCCACCTCTGTTACTTAGGGGTTGAACAGTTAGTGGCTTTGGCTGGCAGTTATATTTGTAATATTGATTAAAATGAAACTTCAGAAACATTTTGGGAAACAGTATTTTTAAATGAGGATTCACTCAGATTAGTCTAACCTTTTATAAAGGGAAATATTTTCACATCTTCTCCACCATCAATCAATTTCTCTAAAAGAAACACAGTCAGAATCTACACTCTAGTTCTCTGGATATGTTACCAAAAAAAGCTAGTAGTTTTCTAATGGTGTTTTCCATAGAGTTCTGGAATTCTGTTAAGTATTTAATATAATTTCCTTTAAATGTTTAATTTAAGCAAGATAAATAAACTTAATAGTTTTTTAAAATATATTTTTAGTTGTGATGGACACAATAACTTACATTGTTTATATATTTTTATGTGGTGCTGAGAATCGAACCCAGTGCCTCATACATGTGAGGCAAGGGCTCTACCACTGAGCCATAACCCCAAAGTTTAATAGTTTTACATACCAAATTTTAACACAATACAGGGAATTAATTCATTAACTTGTGCTGCTAAATCAATTTTTTCTTTGTTCCTAAAAGTTAGGTATTCCTGCTATACTTATAAATCTGAAGTCTCTGAAAACCTTGCAAAATAAACCAATATAAATTGAATATAAATTGTTACCACTTACAGTTACTTATCTATATAATTCAAGGTTTTCAAGTACTTGACAAATGAAATACAAAGAGGAGGCCAAGGCTTTCTAAATCCTTTTGTTGTCCAAATTCTTTTTTTTCCCCTCAGTAATTAACCCTATAAGAAGTTTAATTATGAAATTTAATGTCCTTCTAACATTAGAAAAAATTGCGCTATGTATTAGATACCACATAGGATTGTGTTTGAAACAAAGATTTCCTCTTCCAGGAAATAAAGAGACTGCTGGGCTAGACCATTTGTGTAAGGGTGATATTAGTTTTGACATTCTTGGCAATAAAACTGAAAACAGCCATAGTGAATTGACACATGTTCAATCTTAAAAGACCAAAACACCGCAAAGTTTTCCACACATTAAAAGTCTGAAAGGCTGGCAATTATTAGTACTGTACTTCCAGTGTGTCTCCCTTTTGTACCCAACTTAAAACAATATATCTTTTTTCTATCATGAAGTTCACATCATACAAATGTTTAAACAGCAGTATAATAAATGGTACTACAACAGATGAAATATGAAACTAGGCAGTACAAGTTTAAGGCAAATGACTAATTTTCTTACTCTTATCAAATCTGTAAAATCTAGTTAACTGGTCAGATTCCATTGTCATATATTGCAACTCGGGGAGGGGGGGGATAGAAATCGAGGAAAATTTCCTCTTGTCAAGTTGCAACAGGTCTCAGTTTGTAATACTCTGGCTTTGTTCATTAAAAAATGAGTTTATAGTCTCTAGAATGAGACATAAGAGCAAGTCACCATGATTGATCAAAGGCTTTTCAAACACAATGCTGAGGGAGTAACTGCAAGGCAGAACCCAATTTAAAGCCGGGTTGGGCCAGTGACTATAGCTAGAAAGAAGGTCCTAAAGGTAATAGAAGAGCTAGGTTTAACACATACTCCAGCAACAGAAATTCAGAGGAAAACTGTTATTGTTCTTACAATGCTGCTCAGATAAGAATATCACTGTTGAGGTCTCTAGTTTCCCAAACATAAATTTTCCCTTAGTTTCTTTCATGAAACACACACACACACACACACACACACAAATCCAACATTCTTTAACATAAGGACAAAGGACAAGCATTTCTTTGTAGACCAAAGTTTTAAATATAGAAGAAAAAAGTAAGGTCACAGAACTAGATGGTCATCTAACCATCTTGTGAATTTAATTTAGAAACGCTAATGACTGCAAGACGCTTTAAAGAACTGTTTTCAAAATAAGTTAATAAGTTTCTCTGGGGGAAATCTTTACTGAATTTTCTCTATGTTATTATTCCTAAGTGTACTTAATCAGTCACAATGAGCTAAATATGCCACAGTTAGAAATAGTTCCAAAACCTCAGTGGTTTTACATAACTAGAAATTTCTCTTGTCCAGACAGAGCTGGCAGGGGTTTTGCTCCCCACAATCACCTAAAGACAAGGCAGACGGAGTTCACCTACCTCTTGTGCACATGTGAACACACGATATGCCATGATGCTTCCAACTCAGACACCTCTGGAACTTCTCCCCAGAAGTTACAAGGGTTTTATCTGCTTCCATTTTGTTAGCTGAAACAAGCTACATGGCTATACCTAACTTCAGTAGGGAAAGGAAGTGTAATCCTACCTCTTGCCCAAGGAGGAAAATTAGAAAATTCCAGAATAGCTCTAATGACTCATTTTCTGTATTCTTGTTACCTCTTCTCTCAACACTTATTGTTGATTTCCAAACCTTTTTGAATAAGGCTGTGACAAATTTGCAAAGACAATAAAAAAAAAATCCTTTATGTGTTTGTAACAGGAGGTTAATTATCAAGAGAGGCTCTAAGTCAAGAAGTAGTCAAATAGCTTTTTGGAATCCAGACATACTTGGCTCTACTAATTATGCATGAGACCTAGGGGTCAGCATTTTAATCTCCTAGAAACTTACAAGCCACCTCTGTAAGACTAGGATGTTACCCTTTCTGGGAAGCTGGAGTGAGGTTCATTCACCAAATACTTCCAAGTGCGCTGCCTGCTCAGGCACTAGGTTAGACCCCCAAGGAGCCAAAACTTTGCACACAGCCCTCCATAAGGTAGACAAAAAACACTCACTGCTAGAGTGATGATAAAGTATCCTTAAGCGTGGTTGCGGACATCTTGGTCACCTGTGTGAATGGCCAATGCAAGGTCTGGTCATAGTTAAACTGACAGACTTGGAAATAAATAGAGTCTTTCCTGGTATCACTGGATTAAAATGAGATCATTCTAATGGGCTTGAATATGACTGATGCTCTTGTAAGAAGGCAAAACAGAGATACTGGAAGATTGTGAATACAGAAAGAAAACAGCCACCTGAAGAGAGAGGCAGAGATTAGAGCTACACAAGCCAGCAAATGCCTGGGACTACTAGAAGAAGCTACAAGAGGCCACAAAGATCCTCCCCCAGAAGTTTGAGGAAGCATGGCTCTACCATCACCTTAATTTTGGACTTTTAGACTCTGGGTCTATAAGACAATAAATTTCTGCTGTTTCAAGCCACAAGTTTTATAGTCTTCTGTGATGGTGGCACTAGAATATTAACATCAAGCTAAGAATACACTAGGATATGGAAAAAATTCATGAAGATCTTCACAGAAAAAGGGACAGGAATTATTTGTTTCTTAGATAGAACCTTGCTGCACCTGGGAAAGCAACTTCAACAAGAATTGGGCATGCAAAACCCTGACTCTGATGCCTTCTCAATCCGTGGCCTCTGATGCCTAGGTACAGACAGACCAGTGGCCAACTGGGGCCTGACAGCCTAGAGTTGATGGGCAGGGAGTTGAACAGACATGCAAACTGACCCAGAAGGGTGCAGGCTTCCCCTCCGCAGCTCTGATCCAAGGGGTTGCAGTGCAGGAGTGACCCAAGGCCACTCTGACCTCTCAAATCCCTGCTGACCTCCTAACTCTACAGCTGTCTTCCTCCCCCTGGTGCCAGGAAAAGGCCATCTAGAACCCACGGCCCTGCCCACCACAGCCCAGTCTACACTCCCACACTGTGTGAAGCTGTTGTACTTGGCATCGCCTCAGAGCCCCAGCACACAGCAGCGTGGAGGGCAGCAGACTCTTAAATCATGTGGAAAACAAAAGTACCATTAGCCTTTGTAATTGTTACAAATATGCCTTTACCAGAGATCTGTCTTCATTAGGCTCTGAGTTGCTTTTGTCCTTCAGTTCAACCTGAAGGACTTCCCTTGTGCAGGGACTATCTAGGGGTGTCCAACTCCCTTGGTTTTTCTCTATCTGGTGCTGTGTTTTGAATATGCATGTGTGTTCTTCCAAATTTCTGCTGCAATTTCCACCCCAATGCCTCAGTACTGAGAGGTGTGGGGTGTTCTGGATGTGACTAGGCCAGGGGACTTCAACCTCATGAATGGGAGGTATATCTTTAAAAAAAGCATGCACAAGGCCCTGGTT
Source organism: Spermophilus citellus (assembly GCF_964194105.1). Classification (NCBI taxonomy): domain Eukaryota; kingdom Metazoa; phylum Chordata; class Mammalia; order Rodentia; family Sciuridae; genus Spermophilus; species Spermophilus citellus. The sequence continues at coordinate 147,552,116 of NC_138186.1, forward strand.
TGATCCCCAGCACTGTACACTCACAAAAGTACATTTAATAAGCTGAGTGCAGTGGTGTACGCCTGAAATCCTAGCTACTTGGGACATTGAGGCAGGAGAATCTTGCCAGCTTAGCAAGACCCTGTCTCAAAATAAAAGGCTGAGGATACAGTTCAGTGGTAGAACGCTTGTCTGACATGTGTGAGGCCCAGGGTTCAACTGCAAAAAAAAAGGCAGAGGAGCCAGGTGTGGTGGCACATGACAATAATACCAGGAGCTTGGGAGGCTGAGATAGGAGGATGGCGAATTCAAAGCCAATCTCAGCAACGGTGAGGTACTAAACAACTCAGTGAGACCCTGTCTCTAAATAAAATACAAAATAGGGCCAGGGATGTAGCTCAGTGGTCGAGTGCCCGTGAGTTCAATCCCCATACCCTCCTATCTCCCCAAAAGAGGCAGGGGAGCTGAGGGAGTCAGTTCAAACCTCTGCCCCTCCACCATGTGCAAACCTAGCACCTAGGTACCACAATAGAAGGAGAAAGTCAGCCCTCTCCACACACTGAGTCTCCTGGTGCCTTGACCTTGGACTTGCCAGACTCTAGAACTGCAAGAAATCAATTTCTGTTATTAATAAATTACTCAGTCTAAGGCAATTTGTTACAATAGCACAAAGGGACTGAGGCATCTGGGGACACCTCCATTTTCTCCTCCTATGGGAAAGACAAGTTTTGTGGCTATAGGATTCTGGGTCGAAAGGTTTTGAATATATCAATCCCACTGTCTTCTGGGTTTCTGATGAGAAGTCTGATGAGAACTTTATGGGAGAAATTGTGACAAAAGCTCTGTTCCTCTCGGCCCCACAGGGGTCAACAACACCCCTATGGTATCTCGGGGAACAGAGCATTTTGTTACAGTATCATCACGACGTGAATGAATTGCTACTATCTTTTTGCCACCAGTCATTCCAAGTTGAAAGAAAAGAGAATTGAATAACCTTTGAGTATAGATATGATGAGGTTTTTAAAAGCCAAAAGTTATTATAGATTTTCAGACTTGAAATGAACAGGCCATTGAAGCCTCCTATAGGTTTTACTTTCTAAACTAGTAAATATCAGGCTGCAAAAGTCCACAGAGTCCTTCTGAAGTCCTTTCTTAGTCTTAATATTGAAGTGGAAAGATCCTGGAGGACAAACAGTAAGACGACCAGTGTGAGTTACACCCAGCGACGACTTGGGCCACCACTGGCCCTGGACCTCACAAGGAGCCAGCATAGGGAAATTTAAACACCACCTATATAGTAAGCCCCTGGCTGTGGCTGTTTGTTGGTCTTGAAGCACAGGCAGCTCTTGGTTGGTGATCTGTCAGAATCAAAGATAGTTGGGTTGTTTGATTTTTTGATTTTGGTTCTAGGTTTGGCTATTTTAGGGGTTCCCCCACCTTTTTCTTTTTCTTCTCCTTCTCCTTCCTCCTCTATTGCGGCGACTGCTGCTTCTTTTTCCTCTTCCTCTTCTTTCTAGAATCTTTGTGTAGGAAGAATAGTAAGTATGGGACCATGTGGCTGGGACTCTGGCCAACTCCTCCTAAGAGAAGACCCTTGCAAACCATTATAGATCCTGGGGAACACTGGCCAGGACAGCTTTGCCCAAGTGAAACAGGGCCGCCATCTCCTCACCAGAATAGAAGTGGCCGTGAAAGTCCTGCCAAAGGTAGAGCAGAGCTTCTCCATTCTTTATAGATGAGTGGGATATAATGAAGACCATTGAACACCCAAAGGTAACTAAGTAATTTCATGTTATTGAAAACATCTGTGTGGTGATGGAGCATGCAGGTGGAGGACTGAAGGCCAACCATGTGCAGAAGGAGGAGGCCCAGAGGGTGTGCACACAGATCATGTGCACCAGGTGCTACTGCCTCAAGAAGGGCATTGTGCACAGAGATGAAGACAGAGAGCATCCCGGTGGATGACAGACAGCTTGAGCAAAATGCTACCAGCCCATTGAGGTTGACCTCAAATCCTCTCTTCCACAGGCCTTCCCTTATTCTCCAGTCTTTCCTGCGGACATCATAGCTCTAAAGACTGATTTCCTGTGATATTTTGCTTCTATCACCCGAACACTGTTGTCTCCATTATTTTCATTCTATATACATCTTTCTTCCTTTTCTAAGATAGATATAAGCTCTTTGAAGGAAAAAGCCATGAGTCATTCTTCCTTACCTCCTCTATGGTGCCTCACATAATGCAGAGGTTCTGCTGATATTTTAGGTAAGAGAAAAGGAATAAAAAGGTATAGCTATTGCCAAAGAGGTAGAATCACAGTTCTAAGAAATCATTACCCTCTAAGACGATTCTCTCTCCCAAATCTCAAAGTCTCCCCCCACATTTACCTATTAATTCCACAAATAGTTCTTAAGCATCGATCACCTGCCAAGTACTGTCATAGGAAGAGGAGATTCCACAGTGATCAAAACAAAGATTCCTGTCTGCTCAGACCTTCTGCTCTAATGAGGGTATAGATAACCAAAAAGTCAGGGAGATGGATAGCATGTTCAAAGACCCTACATGGTAAGAGGGAAAGAAGGCGAGAAAGATGAGGGAGTGGTGGAGTTGGTGGTATCAGGGCAGACAGAGCCTCAAGGAGTGGTGACATTTGAATAAGGAAGGAAGGAACTATCTTCCTGGGAAAGAACTAGAGGAAGAGTGAAATGAACTGAGTGAAGGAGAAATAGTAGGAGAGAAGGTGGGGGGCGGGGTGGGGGGGTGGCAGACAGTGTAGGGCCTCCTGGGATACTGTGAGAACTCTGACTTTTAACAGGAGGTGGCTGAGCAAAGTCACATGACTATACTTGGATTCAACACTCTCTATTTCTACCTGCCCCAAGATGCTGGGATTCAGCTCAAAACTATGCAAATATATAAATCCCAAATAAACCACAATAAGAGTTACTGAATGAAAGTAAGTCAGTACTGCGGCTAGTAAATACATGTGACTATTTTAACACTGAGTTGTATAAATTATCATAGTGATTTTTCATATATATTTCATTGACCAGTATATTATACATTGAAATGTTCTTGAGCTTATTATAAAGATTTTGAAATATAATCTGAGGAAGGGAAAAGTTCTTTACTTAAATGGATGGTTAGTAAGTATGACTTGTTTAACTAAGAGGGAGAGGGAGAAGAAACAAAAATTGAATTAACAGTGGGAATAAGATGGGAATTAAAAAAAAATTCATCAAGGAAACAATAAAATAAGATGAGTGTATACTAAAAGAAAAATGTAAGGAGCTTGCTGACTTGTTAGAAAGTGTGAGAAAGAATAGTAGGAATGATGAAAGAAGAATTTGAAACAAACACTGCTGCATTAAAAGCAGAAAGACTAGGTAAATAGACTATCCTTTTTCAGGTCATAAAAGGCAGAAAAGTTTGGAAACATTCAGGTCAAAAGCACAGTTTTTGGTATTTCTCTACAGCCCAGTATTCTAGACTTACCATATTTTAAAATATGAATGTGATTTGTTCTTAACAGTATGAAATCTTTCCTAATCCTCCTGCTATATAATTCAAGGTCATTAAGCATTGGGAGGACTCCAGTTCCAAAGTTAATTATAAAAATAATGGTCATGATGTGCTACTTCAGTGAGAATGTCCTACAATGAACCAGGGTTTAAAAATCTTTTTTTCAGATCACTGATTTTTAAAGTCGATGCTATGGACACTTTTCTAAACAGAAAGCCCTTTGCCATCATGATGTGATTTGTGTTTAAAATAATTATGTGGGAATTGAAGGAAAGCAGATATTTTATTGGTCTTATGGGTTATGAAACACAGGTATAAAGTTTCTAGTAGATGGAAGCTTCTAAACTTCCATCTCAGTTATTTTCCATCAGATTAAGAACAATGGGTGAAAGGCCAGTGCTGCATATATCTTTATCTCAGTCCAGAAGGGCATAGAATACATCAGACTACAAGCATTCATGTTTAGAAGAAAATCAATTCTAGTCCAGCAGCTGTAGCAGGTATTATATAGCTAAAGAATCTAGTTTGAGCTTCCAAGTAAGCACATAGGAAAAACTGACTGCACTTAAATATTATGCTTTGGAAATAGTACAGAACTCACTTTCTTAATGAAAATCAAACTCAGGTATATTTAAAAATAGAGGGGATTTACCTCCCACGTCATTAATTTATTGGGTTTGACTATACTGGAAAAGAAAAAGCAACATTACTGAATATTTTCTTAAGATTCTGCCTTGCCCTTAAGGCTCAATGAATTTTCTAAAAATACTTTGGGATTTTCCATCATTCTTCAAAGCAATTTAACTTCAATTTATTTAAATTGTCTTCAAGAATCAACAAACTTGAGCATAATTAAGACACTAGAGATATGCAAACATTTTCAAATTACTCAGTTATTTGTAGCATATTGAGGGGGTTGAAAAGTTGTGTTAAATCTCAAAGACACTTAATGCAGATCTTTTCCATGGACATTTTCCTAGATAATTTGACAGCAATTTTAAACAATAAGATTTCAAATAAATATGCCTTTTTGTGTATTATTAGAAAAATTATGCCGCCTTTCTCCCTTCCCTGCTTTTAAAGTTGTTATGCAATTACACAGGATTCCTCACAATGCATGAAAGTGTATTATTACATATCAACTACTACATTCAAATCTATCTTGCAGTAAATGCATATTTGAGCCCATAAGACCAGTTCTTTACCAATTATCACTTCAATGACACTCAGCATCCAAAGCAACGTAAAACATAAAAGGACAAAGCAAAAATAGTGAAGCCCAAGCCCCTCTAAAAGGTCTAAAAATAAATAACTTTTAGGGCTGGGGTTGTGGCTCAGTGGTAGAGCCCTTGCCTAGCATGTATGAGGTACTGGGTTCGATCCTCAGTACCACATAAGTAAGTAAGTAAGTAAATAAATAAATAAATAAATAAATAATCGTGTCCAAGTAAAAATATATATATATATTAATAAAAAGGTAAATAACTTTTAAAGACAAAATGTCCCAGGTGCCAGAGCATAATGTTTTTAACAGCAGGTAAAAAAAGAAAGAAGGTATATTGGTAAGATGCCAACTATGACCCGAAGTCAAGGAAGAAGGAAGTCTGAAGGGAATGAGGCTCACTTTGCCTGAAGCATGGGAATGAATGTCATCCACTGTGAATCCAGCAGAAAGCTGGAAAAAGGCAGTCACATTGGTGATAACTGTGTTTTTGTTCTGACCTACAGGTTCTGGGATTCTGGCAAGCGCTTTGTCCAGACATTTCTTTCTAAATTTCTGAATACTTTTCTTCCACATGAAGAAGACAGTGCTAACTTGGAGAAAACACAGAAGGACAAGGCAAGGACATGGAAACCCTGTTTCTCAAGTCCTCATCCTACTAACAACACAGACAAGAGCAGCCGGCAGGGGCTCAGACTCTGAAACTGAAGAGTTGAATGCCTGAATCCCAGCTTGTGACAGGCTATCAGGGCCTGAGGGTTTTGTTCCAACCCTCAGGGTGCTCACAATTCAGCTGCCTAACTAAACAAGTTCACCGGACAACCTGCAGAGCAGTGGTTCTCCAGAGCAAGGTACCTGAGAATCCCCAGGCAGGCTCCTTGAGGGCATGGCCAGCCCACTCCCATGTCTCCTTGCTCAGCAGGTCTGGACCAGAGCTCCAGGACTTGCATTTCTAACAAGCTCCTGGGCAATGCTGAGGCTCCTGGCTTGTGAGACACTAGGGGAAAACCAGTTCAGAGTAAGGTGGACACCCACAAAAAAGTCAAAACAAAATTAAAAGTGGTCAGTGTGCTGCCCATTTATGGAGGTGAAGGTGAGAGAAGTCTTCCCTACTCAGAGGAGGTGATAGATGGGCCCCTGAAGAAGGGGATACAATTTTGAGATTTCCTAGTTCATGCAAGAAATGATAAAAGGTCCAAATGGAAAAAGAGTACTCTGCTTCTTTGATTATGTTCCTCGTGATCCCCACTTGCCAAGACAATAATTTAACAGAAAAGACAGGAAAAAGAATTTAGATGATGTGGTGCAGGTCAGTGGGGGAGGGGGAATACTGTCTGGGATCTATTTTAGTCCCTAAACTGTTTTGTTTCAGGAAAAAGCTCTAACTGTTAGAAGTGCCTTATATGCCAAGATTTCCCTGAAAAGTCTGGAGGGCTCTAACTCAATCCCACTTCAGCTCCAACTGCAGGGAAGCTTCCTGATTCAGGCCACTCCCATGAGGTCACCTGATCACTGCAGCAACCTTGACCCAGCCTCCTGCTTCCACACCCCTGTTCCCCTTATTCTAAATTTGTAACACAGGGCCTAATTCATCCTTTTAACAACTATGAGTCAGATTATGTGACTATCAAGTTCCAATCCATCCAATGGCTTCCCATGCCCTGAAAGGAAAAGCAAAGTCCTCCTACTGGTTTCCAAGCTTTATGTGATCTGACATAGGTGCTCAGTGAGTTCATTAAATAAATGGTCACTGAATCCATTTGGCAGTGTACCTAAAAGGATACCATGACCACCAAGAGAGGTGCTGGGTCCAGTGCTCACGTAGTGTCTTTTATCCTTGGCCACACTTTCCACCTTAATTAACGCAGGTATATGACCTTACTATCTAGAGCTGGTAGTCCAAGTTATCAGTGTTAAATACACTTTGGGGGGTATGGCTGGGACCAGCATCAATGCAGAGTGAGATGGTCTCACATTAAAGGGACCCCCACATACATACAACTCAAATATTCAAGAAATGAAAAGATGAAGAAAGAGTAGGTAGAATCAATGAGAAACCGAAGATGACATTCCAAGGCTCAATCAGGATTATCTATCCAAGGAAATTCAGTCTCGGTAGAAGTGCAGGGAAATAGACCACATCCAGAATGAAAAAGCTAACCACATCACAGGCAACTCCAGAAGCTTTCTGGTCAGGCAGAACAGATGTCACAGAAAAGCTATATTTCCATTCCCCACACAAGAATGCCCCGTTTGAAATTGGTGGGTTTCCTTGCTAGGGGAGGAATAAAAATGAGGATACTGCCTAATAATTATTTTAACATAATTCTAGGTGACTTCTCATTTCCTCCAACACAGCATATTCAGTAGAATAAAGGGATTAGGATGGGGAAAGTGGAGAGTCACAGAGAGAAAAACACTACTCATTGTGGTCATTAGCTCAACAGTCAAATTGGAAATGAATTTGCTGACTAATGTATTAACACATACTGGCAAGAAGAGTTTTTTCCCCATGCCCTGATATTAAATACCAAAGACAATCTCATTTATGTAAAAGGGTTTGTTTTTTTTTTAAAGGCCATTTTGATTAACATTTTCTTCTATGGTTAATTCCTACTAAAGAGGCAGAAAATCTCCAAAAAGTCTTGAGAATTAAACATTAATACTTTAGCCATTGGATCAACTATTAGCTTTGGTTTTCATTGCATGCCATGGAAAATTTACTATTAAAATGTCATGAATCATGGCAGAAAGCTCGTTTTTAGCATTTCTTCTCTTCACACATCCAAATTAATGCAAGAAGACTTAGAGAACTAAATCTGACTTAAATGAAGGTGGAAGCTTTCTGGGACCCATGATTAATGTGAGTGTGCTAACAGTTTGCAAGTTCCAGCTGAGCGCCACCACAGCACAGCCAAATTGGAGGCGATCTCATTTCACATTAGAATTAAAAAGCCCTATCACAGGCAGTGGAGGAGATTACCAAGGTCACTCAATATCAAATAGCCTGTGGATTCTATGCCAACACCAAGAGACCTCAGCTGTATGGAGGGTGATAACAACTCTTATCCACAGGACCTTCAGTGTAGCATTTTTATGCTGCATTGATTGAAACGCAGAGGCCACTCAAGTTACTTTATCAGGAGTTAAAATAGAATTGCTGAGACAGCAGACTGGCTATAGACACAAAAACAAAACAAAAAGCCTTTGTTTAAACAATCCACAGTGCTTTGTTAAGACCTGGCTCATTTGGATGACTGTCTTTGCTATTCTATCTTTTTTGTGTTGGTTACCATTAAAAAAAAAAAAAAAGTCTCTTTACCTATCTAAGAAAGCAATGATTGTTCATTTTCCTGTTGCTCCTGCACCTGACTTCCCTCTATGGCTTAACTACACAGGAGGAGAGCACTTCTTTCAAAACTTGGAGAAGTGTTGGTAAACCATCAAATACAACAGAAGTTAAATAGCCCTTTTGTTTATAATTTCCATTCTGTTAATCTCTTATTTTAGTCATTGCTCGTCTCTTTATTTCAGCAGGGGATTTAATCTCTTGTTTCACTGGCTTGGGCAACCATCCCTAGGGACAAAAATTCCAAGTCTAATAAATACCAAACATATAAAAAATAAAACCTTCCATTATATTATCATTCATCTTTGAAAAGTCAGACTCATTAAATTCAGAAGTCCTGCTCCAGAACCACACCAAATGAAGTCATGCTTTTTACCAAAGAACTAACAATAGAGTGGAGGCCACATTTCTCCAAATTCCCTAAGACGACAGAAGTCTCAATCTGTGATCCTCTACGTTGCCCCCAAGTTAGTGAACTGCCTTTCAACCACCCTTTCAAAGGTCACCAATGGCTGGCCACCTGAGGACAAATTCAACAACCTCTTTTACTGACTCTTCCCATCCTTAAGCGTCAGGATGACTGCTTTGTCCCAGATGACTTTCTTCTTCCCCAACTGCTCTCTTACCAACATCTCCTTCCCAGCCCCTAGGACAAAGGCCTCTGGGCTCAGTCCTCACTGCTCTGCCTTGTGCTCTCCCCATCCTCACTCTGTCCCTCCCACATTCCCACTGGCTGCTCCTTAGCTTTGACTCATCTTTCTCCTGAGTTCTGGATGGCTTTTCCAAATGTCTTCAAGACCTCCACCAACACCAACAGTATTTACATTCCCAGGCACTGGACTGCGCTGGGGCCACACAAGTGAAAAGGCAAGGTCCTGCTCCCAAGGGCCTTGCTGTCACGCAGGGAGATAAGTCTGGAAATGCAATACGTGGAGGACCACAGGCTGTTTAATAGAGGGCATGAGGTTCTGTAGGGCTGTGTATAGTAGGGCTGTGAGGGGAGCCCAGGAGCTTTGCGGGGACTCAGGCACCCACCCATAGGATAACCTGCAGAGCATGAGTTGGAGTTGACCAGGTCGGAAAAGCAGTGGTTCTAAAGGGAGAGGGAATAGTCTGGGACACACTGTGGCGAGAAAAGGACAAGGCAAGCCAGCACTCCAGTTGAAGGACATCATTCTTACATGTGAAGGCACAAGGCAAGGAACTGGGTGGAGACAAAGGGGGATTCCACAGGGAAGGCAAGACAAAGCAGGGGCCAGTTCATGAAGGTTCTCAGATACTAAAGATCTTAGGTTTTAACCTGCTGGTGAAAGGGAGCTAGAAAAAAATTTTAAACTAAGGAGAAGCATGATTAAGTTTATGTTTTCAAGACAACACCCAGGGGTGGGGTGAGGCTCAATAATGTCACCCTCATCAACCCTGTACATAAGCTATTATACATACATCTAATCTCTCTGCTAGCTCTGTGCTGCTGGAGGAAAGCTTCAAAATCATTGTCTTTGACTCCAGTGCAATATTCAGCCCAATGACTCACTTGCAATACATGCTCAGAAATTTTTATGTCAACACAAACTTGATTTTAGACAACTCAGACTATCAGGACTTATGCTTGGCAGTCAATTATATCTCTGTGTCAATAAACTTGATTTATGTCACCCTTAAATAGTAAAACATCAAGAGACCAATCAGAATTTTAGAGCTTAGAAGGGAACAAGGAGTTCGTAAATTGTTTTCCAGAGAAGGAAGCCAAGTGTGAAGATGAGACGTGATCCTCAATGTCCCACAGCTGTGTATGAACAACAATGCATTCCAAATTTTGGTCTCCTGCCCCAGCTTCTGAATACTTAATGACAACAGAATATAAGGCTGCTGTGGTTTAAGAAAATGAGACTTTATATTTCCTACCTCTGTTTGTTAGCTTTTCAAAATAATTTCCACTCTCCCATCTCCAATGCTATGCCTACTTTTGTTTCAAATACAAATGATTTAAAACAATAAACAAATGAGTGTAAGTAATTTAATGTTTCTTGATTGTAAAAAAATTCACATAATGTTTCTTTAGCAAGTCGTATATCACTCTCTCCTTTTATATGAATCCTATTGAAGTCCTCTTCAGGAAGTAATAAACTAGGTGAAGTGCTAACTCAGGATAGATCATTGGTATATTATATGCAATGCTTTTTATCTTTCTTTTCCTTGTAACCTGTGCCTCTTTTATTGTTTTAAAGTCCATTGAGGTACTAATGGCCCATTATAACCCTACAAATAAGCACCAAATGCCATTAAGATGAAACAATCACACAGGACATCACAAATGTTTCCTTTCCTTATTTCTTTTAGACTAATCTGAATGTTAATGAAATCAGGGATGAGTGAAGAGAAGATTTCAGGAGCAACTTTGAGGCTACTACCTCTAGGCAACAGTGAGCTAATCTGAATTTCCTAAATGAACCAGCTAAAGAAACCAGATCTGCTTTGGACCATTAAATTCCCAGGGTGAGCTCTGTCTCAAGTGAATGTTCAGAAACTTGAGAGCAGCAGACAAGGCTTCTCAGGGCCCTGAGGTCTGAGATGACAGTGGGCCAGCCAGGTACACACATCAGGAGCACTCACCTTCACTGGGCCCTGGTTTGCCTCTGTACAGAATGCAAAGGGAGACTGAGCAGGGGACTGACAAGTTCCTTCAAGCTCTCACATTCTAGGTGTCTTTGAGAGGCTGCTGGGAGCAGGGAAGGAGGCATCTTGCTCATGTGGGGAACTGAGTGTCAAGTCTGCGATGGTCACAGTCTTCTCTGGTTATTCCTGTTCTGTTTCTTTCTCCCTCCTCCCCACAGTGAATAATGGGAAAATACCAACTCAATTATGATGGACATTTGGGAAAGAGAGCTGAGGTCTAACAACTACCTCTGTATGTCATCATACTTAAATTAAGATGCACCTATCTTTCCATGTGGAAAAATAAGGGGATACTTTACATATGGAGACTCATTTTATTCCCATGAATATAAATATTATGAACTTCATAGATAAAAAAATAAATTCCTATTGTTGAAAAAACAATCTGAAAATTAACTAAAACTGAAATAATATACACCAAGTCTATAACAGAAGCAGAATTGGAATCTTCACATGATCCAAGCACTTTTTTTGTTAAATTGGACTTTTCCTATTAGAAACAAGAACAGGAAGGTCCTAGTGTTTGGATCATGTTCTATTTTTTTTTTAATCTAGGAAAGAGTTATATAGAAGTTTGTATTACAATTATTTGTCAAGTTGTATATGTTTTATATACTTATCTATGATAATGTCATGCTTTTTTTTTTTTAAAGTAACAGAAAAGAAAAAGATAAAGAATTCCATGTGATGGGCACAGGTGGACAGATGCTCACCTCGAGCCCATCAGAGGTGGTGGGCAGAGGCATCATTCTAGGAGAGAGAGAGCTCTTAACTAATGTCCACAAGCCGTATATGTAAAGGCAGCTGTTGGACAGCCCTTGAAGTACCACAGGACTTCTGGAGTGAGAATCTAGTGAAAGGCTTTGATATCTCAGGGGCCATGTGGACAAGGCAGAAAGATACCCACAACTCCTCACCAAATCCAGAGAGAAGCCCACCAGCTCTTCCAAGGAGAACTTATTTGTCTAGGTCAATGGGAAGAGACACCTTTGTAACAATGCAAAGTCAATGCAGTCACCCCCTCAAGGAAGGTGTCAGGAACTGTCAGAAACTTGGTTGAACCTGGAAACCCAGGCCAGGATTTTAAGAAAGGTCTTTGGTTCTTTAACATTGAACTGGTTGGCACGTGTACACACACAGTGGCTTGAATCATTGGTATAAGCAATCACTTTTCACGCTGTAAATCTTCAATTCCTTTCCTTCTGGATATGATAAACATAACCCCCTGACTTTAAATGAACAGAGTCCAAATTCACACTCCTCCCCACATTTGCACTTCTAATTCTAGAGCCCCAGAGAATGCTGACCTGCTAAAATGTGTTTCTTCAAGAAAGAGCTGTGAGAAGAGAACATTTCTGCTACCAACAACAGATGTTCTGTGAACGAATTCAGGCAGGAGTGTATACAGACACAGCGCCTAAACTGTCTGTTAAGCACACTGTGAGAAATTGTTTCTCTCTCTTTCTCTCTCAAGTTGGACTTTTTGAGGATGGAGACTTAAAAATGATGTCTTTATCTCAGCCTTTACTATGCTTAGAATTGTCAAATGAGGCCCAGAAGCTATAACGAAACAATCTCCAAATCTTTCATTGAGCCCATACCTAGTTCTTGATTCTCTTTTCCACCTTAATTGGGGTTATCTCAGTACAGCTAAAAGCTGTACAGATAAATACCTAGATAGAAAAGATTATTTATCATCATTAGTATTTCCAAGAAAGTTCAGGAAGAGTTCAATTATGGAGATAATAGGGTAGATTTCCTCAGGAAATTTATTAAGATGCTGAATTAATTCTTCATGGATGATAGGATCCATCTCCAGAAATAAACTCTTCATTAAGAGCCAGATGTCTTGTTGAACCAAATAGCAAAATACTGTTTTTAATCAACACTCCTCCCCACACTTAAATTCGAATTCTTCATTAGAAGTAAATCATTACCTAAAATCTCTAACAAATCAAAAAAGCCAAGACTTGAGAGCAGCAGACAAGGCTTCTCAGGGCCCTGAGGTCTGAGATGACAGTGGGCCAGCCAGGTACACACATCAGGAGCACTCACCTTCACTGGGCCCTGGTTTGCCTGTGTACAGGCTATTTGATATTGAGTGACCTTGGTAATCTCCTCCACTGCCTGTGATAGGGCTTTTTAATTCTAATGTGAAATGAGATCGCCTCCAATTTGGCTGTGCTGTGGTGGCGCTCAGCTGGAACTTGCAAACTGTTAGCACGCTCACATTAATCATGGGTCCCAGAAAGCTTCCACCTTCATTTAAGTCAGATTTAGTTCTCTAAGTCTTCTTGCATTAATTTGGATGTGTGAAGAGAAGAAATGCTAAAAACGAGCTTTCTGCCATGATTCATGACATTTTAATAGTAAATTTTCCATGGCATGCAATGAAAACCAAAGCTAATAGTTGATCCAATGGCTAAAGTATTAATATTTAATTCTCAAGACTTTTTGGAGATTTTCTGCCTCTTTAATAGGAATTAACCATAGAAGAAAATGTTAATCAAAATGGCCTTTAAAAAAAAAAACAAACCCTTTTACATAAATGAGATTGTCTTTGGTATTTAATATCAGGGCATGGGGAAAAAACTCTTCTTGCCAGTATGTGTTAATACATTAGTCAGCAAATTCATTCCCAATTTGACTGTTGAGCTAATGACCACAATGAGTAGTGTTTTTCTCTCTGTGACTCTCCACTTTCCCCATCCTAATCCCTTTATTCTACTGAATATGCTGTGTTGGAGGAAATGAGAAGTCACCTAGAATTATGTTAAAATAATTATTAGGCAGTATCCTCATTTTTATTCCTCCCCTAGCAAGGAAACCCACCAATTTCAAACGGGGCATTCTTGTGTGGGGAATGGAAATATAGCTTTTCTGTGACATCTGTTCTGCCTGACCAGAAAGCTTCTGGAGTTGCCTGTGATGTGGTTAGCTTTTTCATTCTGGATGTGGTCTATTTCCCTGCACTTCTACCGAGACTGAATTTCCTTGGATAGATAATCCTGATTGAGCCTTGGAATGTCATCTTCGGTTTCTCATTGATTCTACCTACTCTTTCTTCATCTTTTCATTTCTTGAATATTTGAGTTGTATGTATGTGGGGGTCCCTTTAATGTGAGACCATCTCACTCTGCATTGATGCTGGTCCCAGCCATACCCCCCAAAGTGTATTTAACACTGATAACTTGGACTACCAGCTCTAGATAGTAAGGTCATATACCTGCGTTAATTAAGGTGGAAAGTGTGGCCAAGGATAAAAGACACTACGTGAGCACTGGACCCAGCACCTCTCTTGGTGACCATCAAATTTTATCAAGTTCTCCAGAACCTGTTCAACAACAAACACAAAAGATCACTGTTACATTTGGAGGATGGTGAAGGAGAGAACATCTCATGCCATATTACACATCTGTGAAGACCATCATCTCTGCGTATGTGGGTGGGTAAATAAGGAGGGGAGTAGGGTCTCCGAGTGCTTTTCCAGTTCTCCCTCTATCCCCATGTTTCAGGCATACCTCCTTACATCACTGCTGTTTATGCAAGATAGCAAGCTCAGCCCTTTAAAGCTGGGAAACCTTATCAGTCCATTTTAAAACTCCTTATATAGCACAAAATTGATACTCAAATACCGATTAAATTGTTCTATTATCTGCCTACAGGTATTAACTTAGTTTTTTTCAAAAAACATTTTCCAGCAAATCTGTGCCTTCTTCAGTCACTCAATTGACTACTATGACTACTATGTATTTCCATATTACTTTAAGAAGTATATCTTACTTACTTAAAAAAAAAAAGAGAGAGAAGTGTATGCTTATATTTAGTTATTAATTAGTACTCACTGTACCGTTTCCCCATGCATTTTGTGGTCCTTAAGATTAGAGCCTGGTTTCCCATAAAAACTGACAGAATAATTTACATAACAAACATTTAATGAAAAAGTCCCCAGCTGTTCAACATTAAAGAATGCTATTCCTTCCTTAAAATTATGGACAAGGGCTGGACATGGTGGCTCACGCCTGTAATCACAGTGGCTCAGTTGGTTAAATGTCTCTGAGTTCAATCCTTGGTATCCCCCAATCCCCTAAAAAAAAATTATGGCAAAGATAACAGTGATGAATAAATAGATTATGCACAGGGCATACTTAGCTACCTTTCTATATTTTTAAGTAAAGAACACTGAGGTTGAATTAACTTAGACTGATAATCTATATAATATCAAGCTTTAACATTACACATAATCAAGAATATTCAGGAACTGTTTTTTGGTTTTGTTTTTTTTTTGTTTTTGTTTTTTTCCTCTCCACTGGTAAGGAGGCAACAGACACTCTGCACTCTTGTTGTGTTTATTTCAGGTTGTTAGGATAATACTGGGGAAGTGGTCCATGGAGTTCTGCACATGTGATTAAACATATTTAAAAATAAATAATGAAGAACAAAAGAACTCAGAGGTTCTTTCTCATTTCATCTGTCCTAATTACTGTTGGTAAAATTATTTAACCTCCAAGGAGGTTCCAATTCAGACTTTAAAAGTTGAATTCCAAAAAGCAACTCAGGAGGTTGAGGTAGGAGAATCATGAGTTCAAGCCCAGCATGACAACTTAGTGAGACCCTGTCTCAAAAAAAAAAAAAAAAAAAAAAAAAAAAGGGCTGGGGATGTAGCTCAGAGGTAGAGTGCTATTGAATTTCATCCCTGAGAGAGAGAGAGAGAGAGAGAGAAATTGAGCTCCAAGAATTTTCTAAAGTTATTTAATTAATAGAATATCTCTTTGATGAACACTTTTCGGGCAATAAAACAATTACATAAGCATTTATCTTTTCAAAAGAAAATTCAAGGGTTGGGGTTTTGGCTCAGTGGTAGAGTGTTTGTCTCTCATGTGTGAGGGAGGCCCTGGGTTCTATTCTCAGCAATACAAAAAATAAAATAAAATAAATAAAATAAAGGTATTGTGTCATCTACAACTAAAAAAATTTGTAAGTAAAATTCAAGTTTAGGTAAAACCAGTAGTGATATTTCACATGGAAACACACTTAAAAGAACACTAAAGCAGAAAAATTTCTGTATACAGATGTTTAATCTTCTAAGGGAAAAAAAAAAAAAGAATCCTGATCTGGAAATTGAAAATGCATGAACCAAGCAGTGAAGCACAATTTCCTGGAGAGTGATCAAAAAGCAGTTGAGTCTGAATATTCAAACTCACACATACCTTCACGCATGCGTTTTCTACAAACCAGTCCATGCAGTGCTCTGCCACTCAGGATCTGGGCAGAGAATTATGAACAAGGCATTGCCTCGGGGGTTTGTCCTGGGAACAGTGCCATTTAACATTCTTATTAATTATTTGGTGGGGGAAGGTGAGCTATAAATAGAGAAGTTTCTTGCTGATATTTATAAAGGATAAATAGCTGGGAACTGAAGGGATCTTGAACAAATTTTGGTTAGATTTAGGTACATAAGGCAATTGATACCATGAAGGCAAAGAAGTTCTATGTACCACCCCAAGGTCATACAAGTGGGCTAAACTGATGCCACTGTTTTCATGTAAGCTCAACACACAGATTACTCGGCTTAAATGAAAAGGGGATGCCAATAATGCCCTCACTTCTGCATCGACCAATGCTAAAACTGTAGGCTGCAAGCTACTATTGGAAGATACGTGAGACAAGCTGTCATAAAATACTAATGGAAGAAAAACAGGTGTGGTCCAAAATGTTTGTTTAGTTCTGCTCAGAATACCAAATCCATGGTGACTCTTGATAACTGTTTCACCTTTATCCAAGCAGATATTATCTGTTTTCTTCAATTTCCATTTAGCAAAATTTGGCACATATCCTGTATTTTTCATATCATGATTTGCACTGTAGATACAAATATACAGTCCTTGAGAGCTGGAATTGCAACTTTGCATTCTGCATTTCTACCAGAAAAACAGATTTCCAACCCAGAGTTGTTAAAGATGGTTTAGTGTATCAGCAATAAATATGAATCACTTCTATAGCCTCAGACTTCCCTAAGTTTAAATCCTGGTTCTACAGCTAACTTCAAGGACTTGGGGAAGTTTCTAATCTTTGTGTCTCTGTTTCATCTGGGTGTAGTAAAAAAAAGTAGTAGGATTAATGAGAGGATTAAGTGGGATAATACATGCAATGAGCATAATACCTGGCATTATAATTGTTTAATAAATATTAGCTAGTAATTATAGTGGTAGTTATTGAAGAATGAATAATTTGCTTGGTGCAGTGGTGCATGCCTGTAATCCCAGCAATTTAGAGGCTGAGGCAAGAGGATCAGGATCACAAATTCAAGGCCAGTCTGAGCAATTCAAATAGAAAATCAAAAAGGCTACATATGTAGCTTGGTATTAAAGCTTCCCAGTACTACATTCAATCCCCAGTACCACAAAAAGAAAAAAAATATATCATTTAGTAAATGACTGATATACCAAACTGATAACCTTTGCACTTCGTTTTTGTTCAAATTTTCTTTTTTTTTAATTGATAAATAAAATGTGTGTGCATGTTAAAATAAAATAAAATAAACAGATATATAAGTAAATATTCTAGAGTAGTCCTTGTGCTACATTTTCCCTGAATAAATAACAAAGTTTCTCCCAGATTTAAGTCTTTCACCTTGGATAGAATTCAAGATGCCTTGTTTAATTAAATTTTAATTAAATTTCAGACAAATGAATACTTCTTTTTTATACTTATGTCCCAAATATTGCATGGTAGAACAAATCTGTAGGAAAACCCGGTAGGATAAGAACTTTGGCCTGTTATTTTATAGCGTCTCTCAAGTTTATAAGAAGTTCCTGTACTCTTTGAAGAACTACCTCCCTTCCTCATTTCTGGAATTCCCTCCTGACCACATAGCAACACTTTTCAACATCAACAATAAGTTAAAGTAAAAGTGAGTTTTATACTAGCAATAAGTATGCACTTTCCTCATCTCCAGAACACAGTGTATCTTGCCCATCTGCTTTTGCTCTACCGCTCAAACACATATTCGCTAAAATTTGTTAATGGTTTTTTAAAGGCAATGGCAAAATTTCCCAAATCAGTAGGGGTTTATTTGGATTAGATTAGTGCTGGTAGTTTAAACATGATAAACAGATTTTTTTTTTTTTTTTTTTTTTTAGCAGGAGTGGGTTCTTTGAAGATAGATTTGCATATCTATAAACAGGCAAGTTTCTCCAGGTACCAGAACATTTTTCTGGCATGTACTGAACTGTATTCATGAAGATAAGGAATATTATTACACATTCGGTGTAAACAGATCTTCTTTTACAGATAAATAGCAATTAAATTCATATTCTCAATCCTAACAGTAATTCATGAATAACAAGCTTACAGAAAAATGCCATCTTACCCCTCAATACTGATTTGAGGTTGAGCTTGGCTTGGCGGTGTAAGTCCTCAACACAAGGGGGTCTTGTGGTGGGAAGGAACACATTCTCCTGCTGGTGCCATGGAGCAGTATAGTGGACTGTCCATCGACTCTCCTCATCTAGGTTGGAAACCGCTACAGAAAGAAAGACAGAAAAAGTCAGGTGTTAAGTTAAGCTTCATTGGTCCCAAATTTGTTACACTAAGATAAGCTTTTGCCAGGCACGGTGGCACATGCCTGTAATCCCAGTGGCTTGGGAGGCTGAGGCAAGAGGATTTCAAGTTCAAGGCCAGCCTCAGCAACTTAGTGAGGCCCTAAGCAACTTAGTGACCCCATCTCTACAGGGCTGGAGTGTGGCTCAGTGGTTAAGCACCCCTAGGTTCAATCCCTGGAACCAGAAAAAGAGAGGAGGAAGGGAGAGCAGGTGGTTTTGGTTTCTACTACATAGCTAAGGAACAGCAAGGAGAAACAGAGCAAAATGTGACGGAGATGGAGACTGCAGAAGTCTTGCCCCTGTGCTCTGCTGGTAAAGAAAAGACTGACACCGCCCATCCTGCACACAATGCTTTCCTAGAATAATTGTGTGCACAGCTGACTGCTCCCCAGCAATTCAGGTCCTCCTTTTACTCCATGTTAGACCAAAATGAATGACAACATTGTCCGAGATCTCAATTTCCTACTTAACTCCACCACAACAAACATGAGTTATTCAATTGTATAATGTCACTGCATCATTAAATTAGATTGTCCTGACAGAAACAAATTTCATACCAGGAGGTTAGGACTAAATCTTTCCCATCCATAGCATTATTTTAAAACATCACTGTTATAAACTCAATTCTCTTAAAGATTTGCATAAACATTCAATTTAGTACATTTAGTGGCATATCTAATAGACATGGGAATCCATTTGTGCTATAAAATTTTCCTCTTATTTCTTGCTTTCATGGAATGCTTTCATATTAAAAATTTTAAAAAAACAGTGCAGTTGACTTTTTCCAACACAATTCAATTTAATATTCCCAACACACACAAAAAAAGTCCAAAACACTAGGAGAAAATAACAGGTTTCCAGAGACCAGGATAAATCTCTAAAATAATTTTCCTTTAATTCCCCTAGGGCTTGGGACTTCCTTGTTTCAAAATAACCTAAGCTGGAGTACAAGTAAAGCCCCAAATGAAGCTAACAGCACACAAACAAATTTATTAGCAGACAGGCATATTGTTTTAACTTGATGTTAAATACTTTCTGTATATCCACCACATGACTCAGGCACAGGAGAAAATAGAGGAAAAAAAAATAGAGAAAGCCTCTGTACTGCAGCATTTGCTGGTGATGATAGGTCGAACTCCTGTAAATCCAGCAGACTCTGAACTTATGAATCAGAGACAAGTCTTCCCTGACTCTGAGACTCTCGCCTGCGGTTCCCACTGCAAATACCCTTTTCTACCACATAACATGTACCAGAAACTAGATCAAGAAACAGATTCTCATGGTAAAGTGAAAAGGCATGCATGGACTATTACATCTATTTGAACATATAAAATTTTCCCCAAACCATAATATATAAACTTTAAACATATAAAATTAATTAAACATACCTCACAGCACAATTATAAATGAACTAATTATGTAAAGCTCTTACTTCACAAGACAACTCATGTAAAGAGTGGTTGCGATCGGAACAATGAATGTCATTCTGAAGGAGCCCTTAACTTCAGTGTCACCACCAAGAAGGAATTGTGCCTTCCTTAGACCCAGGAAACTTCAGCCACAATTCAGGTGGGACCCCATACACCATCTTTCCTATAGCTACTAAATAATAAAATCAGGTGAGTCTGAAAAGAATGATTCATTCTTTCTTTCTTTTGGGGATGTACCGGGGAATGAACTCAGAGGCACTCGACCACTGAGCCACATCCTCAGTTCTATTTTGTATATTATTAGAGACAGGGTCTCACTGAGTTGCTTAGAGCCTTGCTAAATTGCTGAGGCTAGCTTTGAACTCGAGATCCTCCTGCCTCTGCCACCTGAGCTGCTGGGATTACTGGTGTGCGTCACCACGCCCAGCCATGATTCTTCTTTTATAGGATTCTACTTTCTTCATAAATTGCAAAGTAGGCGATTAACATTGAGAACTAGACATCAAGTTAAAACAATATTCCTGTCTGTTGTTTGCTTATACAGTTTGATGAAAATGGTATATAAATTAGTAAATATTTCATGAAATCTGATTGAACAATGTTTTGCATGGTCCATATAACCATCAGTCTTAATACCCAAAACCCACAAAGACATGACTTCATTCTCATGTACATTACAGAAAGTCTAGCACAATGCCAAACTGGTTGTAGGTCCCCCAAATTATATCCAGAGTCCATTACAATGTTTTGTGCTAACATCCACTTATTTTTTTTAACTGCAATACTTATTTTTTTTTAACTGCAATACTTCATAGCTGGAAGACATGGAGATTTTGCCAATTATAAATCAAATCCAAATAATGGCATCTGAGTCCGTGTAATCGCACCATCAGCCCTAATGCACAGCTACCAACTGGCTCCTCTGAAAGAGCAGTTGTCTCTTGGCTGGTGCAACTCCCTCTTGCCAGAGCAGATTGTTATCAGTCCTTCCAAAGACAGCCTTGGGGCAAGACACACAGAAAATGAGCCCAGTGTGCTATTCTTTGTTGCTTTCTCCAGAGCTTCTCTTACCAGTTCCCCAACCCATGCATTTATCTAGTTTCCAAAAACTATATTAAATTGAAATAAACCCATAACCAGGTAAAAACAAGACGGTGTGGTTGTAAAATTTACATTTTCAAAAGGCACCTGGCTTAACGAAATTTAAACAAAAAGCAAGGACAAAAGCTCTGTACTTTACACAATCACTCATCAGTCTAGACAGTTTGTTCTTGAGCTTGTAAATACCTAACAGAGAGTGACAGGGAGCTTTAGAGGATCATTCCCACCAAAAGTATGTGACACATTACACAGAGGATCCCTTACGTCAGCTGCTCATCCAGCCACAGAATCAAAAATCAGACACCGAATACCAAAGAAAACAAAGTAAATACAAAGATTTTTCCCTTTTTTTAAAGGAATGCTTTTGAGAAGTACAAAAGAAATGGAGTCACTTAAAATTCCAATCATAAATGCAATCCTAGAGTTACAACAGTCTGAGCTCTTTGAACAACTTGGTATGGAGTAACTTATACCAGTTACACTATTTCCCATTCTGATTCCTGTCACTCAAAAGGACGAAGGAGCACACAAAACACAAAAGCACACACACAATAAATAGTGGCGAAAAGGAATTACTTACTTTTCTTCTTAAAAAGTTTAATGAAAGACTTAATCTTTGCATTAATGAACACCACCATTTCCAGGCGCCTACATGAGGTTTAGAAATTTAAGTCACATTAAAAGCTCAGTCCAGCAGGCAGGTGGCAAGCTGCACTCTTCTGCTCTAGATTCGAACTTTCTTCCTCCAAGGTCTCTCATCCAACTGCCCGGGGTGTTGTAACTCTGAGGTTGAGTTTATTGTTAAGCAGTTACAAACCATTAATAGTCCTTGAACCTGAAAAACTCCCAGTGAAACCTAATCTTTAAGGCTGGGAGCAGCCAGTGACAACAGGCTGGGAAAGAGAAAGCCAATCACGGATCTTATTTGCATGATAGCCACATCAGGCTTTCTGCCTCGGCGCTCATTCATTCCATTTCCTCTCCACACATCAGAAGTTTCTCCTCCCTGGAGTCCACAAAAACACTACAGATTTTCCTCTATGGAAGTCAAGATGAAACAAATCATGTCCCCAATTTTACTAGGCCACTATGAACAACCCAGATCTTTCTACAGGAGCAATTCCACGACGATGATTCCTTGACTCTCCAGTTAATTCTGGGTGTATAGGATTTAAACAGATACAGGGAAATAAAAGAACCAAACTATTGTTTCCTGACCACGCCCCTAGGCTCTGTCCCTCTTACCAAAGGAACATTCAGAAGCAGAAAAACTTTAGAATCACCAAGGAGCTACAAAAGACAGCTTGGTTGCATTTTTAAGCAAATAAAGATGCCCCTTCTTCTCACCCTTCTTGGCCAGGGACTAAGAATCAGTATAGCCTTTCCAAAGTGCAATCTTATTTGCAGCTAGTTGAAACAACTCTAAGAGGGTGGAGGGTGGGGCTTATAACCTTCTAACTCCAATGGAGAAATTAGATGAAGTACCTTAAAAATTTCCAGCTCTTCTTTAAGTATAATTATCATCTAAGCACCTAGTTTTCACAGTTCTATAACCACTCCTCCTCTTGGTAGCAGTCGCAAACAAGCTTGGTGGTTTGGGTTACTCTTTAACCTGAATATATTGAATTCTGGTTCTTCTGCCCATTTGCTGTCAATCACAGAGAACTAGGGAAACAAACAGGGGGAGGAATCAGAATTGGGGGATAGGTAGGCGTTTGAGAAATATTCCAAGAGGAAAGGGATAGCAACAAAAAGGATATTGATTATGAAATAAGAAACAATGGGAAAAATCCTCCTCACATACCCCAGCAAAACAGTTTTGAAACAATTTTGCTCACTTATTTTATAGCTTTGGGTCAGACTTGTAACTGAATGGAAAAATGTAATAATCCACTAATTCAAAACATTTAGTTTATAACAAAGGCTCTTAGTCAAAGAATAAAACTTATATAAGGGGTTTCCTCCGGGGAAAGCTTTGGAATGATGCCACTTTGAATCTTTTTATGCCCTTAACCTTACTTTTTTAACAATAAAAGCAAACCAAACATAGGAAATGCACTTATTATATTACCATACATAGTTATCATAGACTTCCAACTTTTGTTCTTTATCCTTTACGTAGTTTTAATTAAAGGTAATTAAATTGCCAGATGGCAATTGAGTAATAACTAAGATTGTAAATCAGATTATATAGTTCCTTAAATTAGTGAGCAAAGTTCCCCTTTAGAAAACAAATGTATCAGCAAGAGTGACCTCACTCTGCTCACCTGCATTAGAGACAGTAGAGTTCTGAGCAGAAATGCTTATTATGCTTCTATTCACCATCTGCAAAGTTTTGAGGTTAAGTGTCACCATGCATTCTTCCAATTGAAAACAGAAACTGTTCCTATTAAAAACGAACCCTGAATCTCAATCCTGCAGATTTTCATGTATACAATAATGACATATGAAATAAATCCACTCATTAAAATGATAAATTTTGTGCTCCTACTAAGTGCCATGCTTTCATTCAGTTGGGATACATACCTGAACAAAATAGGTAGGATTCCTGCCTTCATGGAGCTTACATTATTTGACATGGAACTATAATTGCATGGTAGATTAGAAGGTGCAATGGTCAGAAGAGAAAGTTGAGCAGGATAAAAGACTGAAGGTGAGAGGTGGTCTGGTGTTGCTGAATTAAATATTACTGAAATGGTAAGATTTGAATAAAAATTTGAAGGAGGTAATGGCAATAAAACAAAACTCTACAATGAGTCCCACTGGCTCTCATTTCAAAGAGGCAGGATATTTATCAGGCTGGGAGACCCATTTTAAATCCCCCAGGACTACTTAGGGAAGTGTTCTTTCCCCCTTAGAAAATGAACTGTAATAAGAGTCATGCACAGAGCGGAGCAATTTACTTTCTTGATCAAGATTAAGCCTGATGGTAAGTGACCATGGTTGTGAAAAGATAATGCCACTATGTGTTTACACACCAATCAGTGGTAAACATGGGGGCAGGAAGCAAGCTTCCATTCCAGCACCCTAGGGCACGGGCGTCCTTCACACATCATTCCAACCTGCCCCTGTAACTCCAGGTGTTCAGGTAATAAACAAAATAACTAATTATATTCACTAGTACTATTATGTATTAAGTTGTATTTGGGGAGAGCTTACTAATTATAAAGTTTTTCCCAGTAATACAGTCATCTCTTGCTTTATATCCTGTGTATAGGCATAAGAACAGGGAAATGTCTTTACCATATAATTTGCATGCCTTAGTGTCTAGTACTTATTAAGTTGCTCACTTTACATTTTAATAGGAAAAATGTAATTTCATGATACTTTCTAATAAGCTTTAGCCAGACATGTAGTGGGAGTAGAAGCCCCCCACCCCTCCAAAAAAAAAAAAAAATCAGAAACAAAAAGTAAACAAAAAAAGTTCTAATATCCTAGACCTTGGAAACTTGACAGCATAGCATAATAGCAAACAACCCAACTCTGTAACTGTTCCACCCAAGTTACTAGCTACTCCTACAGGAGGAGCCTCTCCATGCCTTGATTTGCTCAGCTATAAAATGGAAGTAATAATAGTATTTATATCACAAAGTTATTATGAGAACTTAATATGTTGTTATTATTACAACATCTTTGGAACAGTATCTGGATTTGGTATAGATGTACTTGTTAAAGTGATAAGTAAAATCTCAAGCAACCTTGAGTCAGGCTTTGGTGGAGGGGAATCAGCTTTCTGAACACTGAAATGGCTTCTCTACTGTCTCAGAGTTCAATTGCTAGATCCTTGAATGATTGCTCCAAACCTGATGCTTCCAGTTTGTATACACATAACATCTCTCCTACTTCCTAGAAGTTAAATTCTAATTGTTCTTTTAAAAATAGTTCTCAGCAGTTATCAGTGGACTTCTGGTTAGTACCCATGATCTTTCTCTCTTCATTTTTCCACCTACTTTTTCAATCATATACTGCTAACAACACAGCTCTCAAAACCTTACTCACTGACATAATAGCATGCTAATTCCTTTCCTACAGATGATGTTCTTTCTAGAACTGGAAAACTCTTATCAACGTTCAAAGATCTAGTCCTTAAACTTCTGTTTTATGCTTTTTATTTATTTCCCTTGAAATTTGAATGATTTTGTTAGTATAAGACAGAAGTTAGCAAATAATGGCCCTGGGGCGAAATCCAGCCAGCTTGTTTTTGATTGGTCAAAAAAATTAAAATAATAATGAATTTTATGACATGAAAATTACATAAAAATCCAAATTTCATTGTCCAATAATAAAGTTGCAATGGAACATGTATTTTCTAAGGCTGCTCTTTGAGCTGTAACAGACTGGATTGAAGTAACAAGACCCAACAATAGGCTGTCTGAAAGAAAACTCTTCTCATTGGCAAAGGAATACACAGAGTGAAAATGAAAGAATGATGTTTTTTTCACCAGTGTGACCATAAGACCTGACAATATCATTTTTAGAGAAGGAAAAGTTCATTTGGGGAGTTCTCAATTTTAGAGATCTTAAGTCTATAGATGGCTGACTCCATTCCTCAGGGCTCAAGGTGAGGCAGAGAATCATGGCAGAAGAGTGTGGCAGAGGAAAGTGGACCAGGACATGATGTCAGGAAGCAGAGAGACTCCACTTTCTGGATACAAAATATATACCCTAAAGCTACTCCCCCAGAGACCCACGTCATCCAAACACACCCTACCTGCCTTCAGTTACCACTCAGTTAATTCCTACCAGGGGATTAATTCTCTCATAACCCAGTCATTTCAACTCTAAACCTTCTTACATTGCCTCACACATGAGCTTTTGGAGGACACCTAATATTTAAACCATAACAAAGAGGAAAGAATATTTCAAGCAAATGGAATCCTAAAGCAAGCAGGAGTAGCTGTATTCAAACCTGACAAAACAGGCTTCAAGGTAACATCAGCCAAGAGGAAAGGAAGGAAACTACATATTGACACTCTGTGATTGTAAATAAATAGCACAGATATCAGAGCACAAAATTTAAAAAAAAAAAACAAATGCTACTAGACATAAACAGAGAGATAGACCCCCACATAATAATAGAGGGTAACTTTAATATCCCACTCACCAAGAGATAGATCATCCAGACCAAAAAGAAAATCAACAAAGAAACAGCAGAATTAAATTATACTAAAGATAAAATAAACTGAACAGATATTTGCAGAATATTTCAGCTAACAGCTGCAGAATATACATTCTTTTTGTCATCACATGGAACTTTTTCCAAAAATAGATCATATATATTAAGTCATAAAGCAAGTCTTAACAAACACAAGAGAAATGAAATAATTTCTTGCGTTTTATCAGATCCCAATGGAATGAATAGAAATCAATAACAAGAGAAACTATAAAAATTAAACAAGCACATGAAGATTGAATAATATGTTTCTGAGGGTCATTGAAAAAAATAAACGTGGAAATTAAAAAGTTCCTAGAATCAAATGAAAACAGAAACACAGCATACCAGAACCTATGGGATACAGCAAAGCATACGAATAAGGAAGTTTATAGCTACAAATAACTACATGAAAAACATATAGATTACAAGTAAATAACCTAATAATGCAGCTCAAGGTCTTTAAAAAAAAAAACAAGAATAAACCGAACTCAAAATTAGTTGAAAGAAAGAAATAACACAGATCAAAGCAGAACTAAATGAAATAGAGACTAATATAAAGTATCAAAGAAACAAACTGGTTCTTTGATAAGATAAACAAAACTGACAAGCCATTAGTTAACTAATCAAAAGAAAATGACCATCCAGGGGCTGGGGTTATGGCTCAGTGGTAGAGTGCTCACCTAGTACAGGTAAGGCACTAGGTTCGATCCCCAGCACCACATAAAAATAAGTAAATAAAAATAAAGGCATTGTGTCCACCTACAACTAACAAATATTTTTTAAAAAGAAAAGATCCAAATAAATAGAGATGAAAAAAGGGACTACTATCATTAAAATCCACAGATTATTAATGAATACTTTCAAAAACTATATGACAATAAGTTGGAAAATCTAAAACTCAAATTCCAGACATATATAAGTTACCAAAATTAAACCAAGAGGAAATAAAAAACATAAATGGATCATTAGCAAGTGATGAGATTGAAGCAGTAACAAAGTCTCCCAGCAAAGAAAAGCCCCGGACTAAATAGATTCAAGTTGACTTTTCACCAGACTTTTAAAGAACTAATATCAATGCTTCTTAAACTATTCCACATAGCTGGGCACAGGGGTACATGCCTGTAATCCCAACAATTTAGGAGGCTGAGGCAGGAAGAAGATCACAAGTTTGAGGCCAACCTCAGCAACTTAGCAAGCTCCTAAGCAAGATCCTGTCTAGAAATAAATAATAAAAAGGGCTGGGGTGTAATTTAGTGGTAGAACACTTGCCTCCCATGCACAAAGCCTTGGGTTCCATCCGAGTTCAATAAAGGACAAAACAGAGGCATCACAATACCTGACCTCAAGATCTACTTCAGAGTAATAGTAACAAAAACACCATGATATTGGCATAAAAATAGAGACCATGAAATAGAATAGAGGACCCAGAAATAAATTGAGAATGAAATATGTAATCAACAAAGATTACAACGTTTGTCTAAGTTGGAAGCACAAGGAAGGGAAAGAAAAATCAGATATGACAAAGTTATGGTCAAGGCTGGGTACTAAATGATGATTTTAAGCACTGCTCAGAGAATCTTTAAGAGCTAAAGCTCTTAAATAGAAAATTCCTTAGCCCATCCTTATTTGTAAATGGTGCCTTTACTTCTTGTTGTTTTAGACTATTTTTCAAATTCAAGTTTAAAATAGAAGACTGTCCATGACTAATTTAGATTTACTTGTTATCTTTATGCATGGCTAACATACTTGAAATACAATTTGTAAATCCTTAGACACACATTCATTCATTCTTGGGCTTTTCAAGCTCATTGGGAGCATTTGAAAACATCACATGATATAAGCATTCTGAGTTATGAAATGAAATGTACATGTGGTAGAGATTATAGAAACTGCATTTACTTCACACACACACACACACACACACACACACACACACACAGAGTATTTTTAAAGGTAATGTTGTAGAGGTATTCATTTTTCAAGTAATAGTTCAAATATTAACCTTCTTTAAGAAGCATTCCTTGAAAAAGTCTTAGTAACTCTTTAATTTTAAAATATGTCATAGAATGAAAACTTGTGCCAGATGACAGATGTTCATAAAGAATTATTTTAATTGTCCCACAAATCATGTTAGTCCACAAAAGTACATTTAAAATTATCAATTTTCAAAACTTCATTGATACAATGACCTGTTCTTTCTTCTGCTTCTGAAATAATTTTTATGATGAATCATACAATATATTGAAAAAGACAAGTGGAACTCTCTCTCTTCCTCACTGTGGGGTGGGGGATGGTGAGAAGTAGAAAGGGAAACCTTCAGAGATGATAATGTATCAATTCTTCAGAAGAAATTTAATCTGGCATCCACTCTGCCAGATGCTAAAAAACACCCTTCACGGGCTGGGGATGTGGCTCAAGCGGTAGCACGCTCGCCTGGCATGCGTGTGGCCCGGGTTCGATCCTCAGCACCACATACAAAGAAAGATGTTGTGTCCACCGATATCTAAAAAATAAATATTATTTAAAAAAAAAAAAACCACCCTTCACTCTGCATGTATTTGAAGCTAAAGGCTTCTGCTGGGAACCTAGTTAATAATTTAATCCAATACCACTGCTACCACCTGCTCGGTCCATTTCAAAACGTCTGCTATCACTGTGGCTAGTTTAGCCAAGCCACAATATTCATGTGACAAATGTTGAACAAATGAAAGGCGAGGCAGACAGAAAACATGCTGCAAAAGAGAGAGAGAGAGAGAAGAATAAAAAAATCCAAATCACAAAAAGCCCTGCTGACACAGCATTACAAAGTTCAACCTCGCCTGCAGGGATGGAAGGGTACAAAGTCTCCCTCTGGCAGGGGTGGGATCATCTAGAGACTGTCCTGCCACCATATAAATGGGGTGGGGAAATAGAGAGCTTTGGGTAGGAGATGGGCCTTGAGGTTGGAATTAATAGTGACCAACAACAAATAGCATTGGGAAATCATAAAAAGGGAGCTTTCATGGGCTCCTAGAGTGTTCAAGTTGAAGAGATCCCTAAGCAACGTCCAATGTACTCCCTCTGTGTTACAAATAAGTATCCTGAAGTAAATCTCAGAGCTACTCAGCATCTGAACTAATGGTCCAGTTGTCAATATACCGGCCGACCTGCTGCTGCCAAGTTAGTGGGGTCCATACCCATTTCTGCCTCAATGACCTTCCACATGCTATCCATCCACCTGCATGCTGGATTTCTGACTCCCTTGTTTGGCATGCCTCTGTTCATTTTTCAAGTAATATTTCAAATATTAACCTTCTTTAAGAAGCATTCCTTAAATGAGTCTTAGTAACTATTTTTAAATATGTCATTTCATTTCAAGGATAACTTCCTCAAAAGTGAACTGTGTCTCTCTTGCAGAAAGAATGAATAATTTCATTAACTACATGCCTCTTATACTTGAATCAACCATTCTTCATGAGGTTGTACAGCTCTGATCCATCCACCCAAGTAGTTCTGATTCACCTAATTCATTCTACAAAGCCTACACTTGGCTCATTCCAGGAGAAAAATAATGTATGTGAATAGAACTACAGACCAATTATTTCACTTAGAAAGTTCACTCTTCTTACTTTCAGACTATATATTAAGTAAGGGTCTGGTACAGCTTATATAAGAGAATAATTTTCAATTGCTTGAAAATTAAACTATGTCTTCTTTGCTATTTAAATCTAACATAATTATATATTCTGAAAGTAAAAGTAACAAGGGAAATTAATCTTAAAATTTGAAAGGAAAAAATTGATGCAACTTTTCTTCCAGAACCTTTGAGGGAGGAGGGGGACAAAATTTAATTGTGGAATGAAAAGACAAAATATAATGTGATGATCTTAGAGAGTAGTTTAAAAGAGTCACGTGATTAGTTAAAGTGCTCAGAGCTCTCTCATATTTTAAAAACTGGATAATATTTAAGGCCTGCTTGATTGACAGTGGTACAAACTTACAAAGAATCTATACTTGAGGAGAATTTTCTACGTAGAAAAAAATTGGGAGTAAGGACTTCCTAATAAATACTCACCTATGGGAGACACCATGACACTCAATGGAGTACTGGTACAGGAAAATGATATCTAAAGCTGTCACAAGTCTTATAAAAAAGTCCTCTAAACTGTGCAAGGTGGCACACGCCTATAATCCCAGTGGCACAGGTGGCTGAGATGGGAGAACAGCAACTTCAAAGCCAGCCTCAGCCTCAGTGGGGCACTAAGCAACTCAAGGAGACCTTGTCTCTAACTAAAATGTAAAATAGGGCTGGGGATGTGGCTCAGTGGTTAAGTGCCCCTGAGTTCAATCCCCAGTACTACCCCCCACCACCACCAAAAAAAGAAAGGCCTCTAGTTTCACACATTCTCATTCATAATCATGTCTCAAAACAATATCCTCATCTTCCACTGGGTGCAGCTCAGATTCTATGATCTTTGTGTCCATTTCAGCTTCAACATGGACAAAGTTGGTATTATTCCTCCAGAAAGATTTATAAATATTCATAAACTACCTAGTATCTACAATCAAGTTCTGATGAAGGTAGCACCCCTGACCTATAAGAAACATTTTCTGAATCAATAGGGAACAGCTACATTTCATAACAAGGACCAAGAAATAAAAGAGGTCCACATCAATTTAAAACCAAAAAATAAAACTTTTCAATAACGGAATCCTAAAGGAGACAAATTTCACTTGGAGAGAAGATAATTCTGAAATCACACTGTCGAAGAATAGGAAAAAAAATCAATTTAAAATGAACCAAAGAATATCAGATTTGACCTTGACTAATTTCTTCACAATTAAAGATCAGTAAGTATTAATGATTTAGAGCACAAAATAACTAGAGTTAATTATTTAGTAAGCAAAGGAACAATCTTTGTGAACTTGGGTTCTGAAGATTTCAATAGCTCTTGATGTTCTCTTTATTTCTTATAATTTTTTATATTGCTTTATATTTGGTTAAGATGAATGCTGCAATTAATAAGCTGGTGTGATCAACTGCTTCTGTTAAGAGGACAGCTGGTTCACATATAAAAATGATAATGAAATAAATTAAAATAGACTATTTTGCTTTGCTGATGAACTGAAAACAGTATTTATAATTAAAAGTAGCCAACTATGTTTGGTTTTCTAGTAATGATGAAGGAGGGTAAACCTAGGCAATTTTTTATGTTTATCTGATTAGTTCTGGGTTTAAAAAACTTTTTTAAAATATATTTTGAAATTAGTGAATAACAGCGGTAGAATTCTTCAGACAGCAAAGCCTTAATTCCTTATGAAGCCTGAGAGTTATAAAGGCTTTGCAATGAGTCTGGAGCTGAGGTGGCAGGGCAAAGGCGATCAGGCTGATGTAAAGTGATAGATATTTGGAATTCATCTGGACAATTCAGAACTTTCATCAACATCAGCCTGACAAAGATTTTCTAAGTAATGAAAGTCTTCCTCTAAATTCAGTTCTTCATATTATTTTGCTGACTTTTCTTTGCAACTCAGAAAGACTATTTTTAATATGTAAATAACAAATGACGGCAGTGGACAAGAATAAAAACGCCAATTATTGTCCCAGGAACCTAATATTTCCAAAGCAACTATTTCACAACATAGATTTCTGAACCGACAGCATGGAAGGACCTCCACACTTGCTGGTGTTCCCTGTTACTAGATGGCGACACAATTAGGGCACAGCTGGAAGGGAAAGGAGGCGTGTTGATTGCAGGGGCATATAATTAGATCCTCATAGAATCTGAGGAAAATCAAATGGCAATCAAAACAATAATGCTAATAATGCTAATACTGCAATAATGCCTCTGACTTTGGGAAAATGACATGCCTGGACCCGCCCCACCAGCATCACACAGGTGCAAAATGGAAAGCAGGGGAAAAAATGGTTTTTTTTTTTGCATCTTAGCAAATAAAGTAATATTATGAAAGATTAAGATAAGCAGTATTCCTCATGCACCTAGCAATATTTTTAACTTATAGCCAAAAATATGAAGCTTGGAATTGGAAAGACAGGTGTATATATTTTATAATTTGGGCCTCTGTTTTGGGAAATGATAATGAAAAAGGATGGGAGAGGTGTAAAAAAAATCTAACGATTTGACCAACACTGAAGACATAAGCAATCAGTATGTCCTTGAACCAGAATAAAAATAAAAGTGAGGTATTTGGGAAGCAAATAAAAGAGGATCTTATAATGCCAAGTAGTTCTTCCAAACCTTTCTGATACTGTATGACAGATCCCAGAAGAGTCAGATACATCCAGTTTTATCAGCTTATTTGAAACACTTATTTCTTTATATGTAGCCATCCATATAAATCATTACATGATAAAACAATTTTGGGGGCTGCAAGGATATAGCTTTGTGGAAGAGCTCTTGCCTATCATGTATAAGGTCCTGGGTTTGATGCCTGCACTGCCAACAAAACAAAAAACAAACAAAAAAAAAAACTTATACAAGGTTACCATGATCAATTCTCATTTGCAAACCATATTTAATCAAGCATCCATTTAGGCTATTGAAGGTGATTTAAAATACCCGCACTTTCCCATACTTACTTGATGTCTATGCACAATCATCTGTAATCTGATTGGAATTTAATTATTCTAGCTGCTTTCTGAAAAGAAATACTCACCAATTGCACCCCACTGGATAGAAGAATCAGCCACAGACTCCAGACAATATATTATATTCATTATCAGAATAAATCCCCAAGCATCTCTGCAGAGTTCACACCGTCAGGATGCCCCATATGGAAACAGAATAAATTCACTTCCTCGCTCAGTAGCTTCCCTCTTCCTCTTTGTCAATACAATCACAACTTCCCTCTGACAGGATAATTCTATATTCTGAACTTTTTGAGGTTTACTTAAATTGCGTCTAACAGCACCCACCCCAACCCCTCCCTGCAATAAACACAGCCTCTTCTTTTTGCAGCTGCTGAATGTCACAAATAGCTTCTTGTATAATCTGACTTAGAATGCACCCCAAACTAGACATGTTGAATGGCAATGTGAATGCTTCATTCAGAGAGAACTCAAACGTGTAGAATGTCCTGAAAACATCACAGAGGCAAAGGGGATCATTAGGAAGTCTTGGGGCAGAAGATTGCTTTCAGCAGTTGCCTGCAAATTCTCCTCAGGTCTATGCAAATGACGAGAGAGAGGTTTCAGAAGATTCCCACAGCGATCAAAGGAGGACTTGAGAATTCCCCTGAGCAGGCTGTCTGGATGGGTTTTTTTTCTAATGTGGCCTCCATTCTCCACAACAAATGTGTGTCCCTCCAGCTTTCCTAAGGAAATGTGCTTGCCCTCAATCTATTCATGCTGTAGCATCAATTACCCATTCCTAAATGGAAACATTTTTTAAGAACTTTATTTTCATGTGCTGTGCACTCCACCCCAGGGCAGTTCCCCTGTGGATATTTCTGTAAACTCCTGGAAGATGAGGGCCAAATCCATGCCCCTGTGTTTTGAAGTGCCAACTTGTGCAACCTTTGGTGAGAGGCAAAACTGATGTAAGTAACTTTTTGAAAAGCTTTCCCCTGTGCTGAAACTGGAGTTTATTTTCCTGAATAACAGGTATATTGGCAATCAAATGATTACGGGGCTGGAGGGGAAAAGGGGGATGTCAGAGTTAATGGTAAGATGTTTCCTGTTGCTAGGGAGAGAGGAAGCAGAGGACTTGACTTTTCACCAACTCTTTCTTTGATCAGATGAATTCGCCATTTCTTCAGGACAGCAAATCTCTCCTGATCTCCGACTCTGCTCAGACCTCCTGTGGTACTCGTTCATGGAAATTTGTACTTTTTTTTTTTTTATAGAGCTACATTTATTTTGTGTAGTGATTTGTTCAGTGACTAAATCTCTCAGTGGACACAGGATCTGGACCAT
This sequence comes from Spermophilus citellus, assembly GCF_964194105.1. NCBI lineage: Eukaryota > Metazoa > Chordata > Mammalia > Rodentia > Sciuridae > Spermophilus > Spermophilus citellus. The sequence goes on from NC_138186.1 coordinate 147,586,067, forward strand.
ACCCCAATGGCCAGCTTGCTGAATCTGCAGGGTCCAGGGCACTAAACCAGGTCTACTACACACTAGGCTTGTAATTAACATGATTTCATTAAATGAATAAGTTGCAGCAAGAAAATAAACAGTTGAAACAAAATAATCGACTCCAGAGGATTCATTCTTATAGTATTAAAAAAAAAAAAAAAAAGTAGCCATGCCCTCTCAGATTGGTGGAGCTTGGAACTGCAAAGTTTCTTGAAGGATGTATTTCATTTGTTTGCAGCCTTATTTCATACATTAAAGACTCACCAGGCCAAGTACCACCCCCTAGGCCCCTAGGCTCGGCAGATAACAAAATGAAGACAACCCTTGGCTATGAAGCCTTTCCTAACTTTTCCATCTCCCGGCCTTCTTCTCAGGAGTGTGGGCTGTCCACTCCTTTGTGGTCTATCTACTCCATATCTGTGTCCATCTGACTCCTCTATTACAACCTGTGTTTCTGGAAGACTGGAACTGGGCCTACACGGCCTTTGGAAATGTCAGTAAAGTTTGTTGATCAAATAACATAACGAACAAATGAGGAATCTAAGGAGCCATCTACTCTATCTGTGAGGCATTTTACTGGATGGAAGAAGATGGACACAATGGAATGGTATTAAGGCACATTTCAAATTGGAGAGTGCTTACCTTGAATAGAGGATAGGAGGAAAGACTGTCAAGGAACACATGATATGGAAAGTGACCTGTGAACTAGACCCTGATGGATTAATAGAATTTGCTAGGGTATGAAACACATTCTGAGTAGACAAAAAGAGCAGAAGCAAAGGCATAAAGAAGAAAGCGAATCATCAGAGTACTGGGAATATCCCAGGTACAAGGATGGAAGCAGCTGCCTGTAGAGCACATTGCCATTCTCAGACTCTCTTGCACCTACCTGTGCCTCAGTCCCTGGCTTAGCATTTGCAAAGGAGGCTCACAGGGTGGAGCTGGCTGAGGACTTGAGTCCTCACTTCCATACTCCTCCTGCTCCAGATTTTTTGCTGATAAGTCTGACTGTTGAGATAACTGAAGTCTGTTTCTAGTCTCTACTTTCAAGGAGGTGGGAGACAGGGCATGGAGCACTCATTTAGCTGGTAACATACACAGCTGAGGCACTGGGGTCTTGGAGTCGAATGCTGACTACCGGGTTTGACTGCAGTCAAGATAATGACTCCCTTGGACAACCAGTTCTCAGGGAGCCATTCCTGGGAGTCTGGCTTGGCCTGCTCTCCCAGCTTTTCCTGTTATAGCCTATTTACACCCTTCTGCTTACACTATTGTCTGCATCTGAACCTGCCTGAATCAATCTGCTGGCCTGATGGGGTGGTAAAGCAGGGCATGTGGGGATGGCCATCGGAGACAAGGCTATTAAAGTTAATTCAGCAGTGCAGAGCTTTGCCTATCAAGCCAGAGATGTTAGACTTCATTCAGTTGGCAGCAGTTGAACATCACAGTTTCTGTGCGAGATAGGGATCTATGTCATAGAAAAATGTTAGAGCTATGGAAAAGCGAATGGAAAAAACAGACCAATTGTGTAACGCCAAGATAAATGAATGTTGATGGAAAAGGAACGGAGGTAAAACATCTGCCCACCACACTAGTGACCCTCCCACCCACTACCTTCCGCAGGCACAATCTCCACTTGTATCATAATGTTCTCTTCCTCTCTGAATGCTTTCTCTGTTTCAGACAGGACACCAGCAGTCAGTGACTCCCATCAACTCTGGCCTCACCAGTGTCTCTTTCCATTTCATATTGTTGGGAAATTTTGAATGATTATTTTGTTCCTGCTTTATGTGATATTTTTAGGAGGGTTTTGCTGAAACTATACACTCACAATCAAAACCCATAAATGAAAAATAACAAGAACACAAAAGGTTTTCTCTGTATTCACTTGTAAAATGCTGACTTACCCCACCTTAATTACATATGACTCTCAAGTACTACATAAATTCTGATGGAGAACATAAAAAATCTAACCACTACCAGTATTTTAGGAAAGAACATCAGAACACTGAACTCAGGCAGGCAGTGCCTTTTTGAAATAGATATAAAGGCAAATGCCAGAGTACTTAGAGGCAAACAACAGAATCCACTCTAGTAATATTAATATTTTTAAAAAGATTCGTTAAAGGATATTAAAGAGCTTGCACAATCTCCATGAGGGCCAGAGGTTAAAAATTGACTTGCCACCCAGCCAAAACTGTTACAAACACTGCCACTGCTGCCACCTACTGGCCATTATAGATCATGCGCATGACAGGATGCCATGGGTCTCCGGGAGACCTTTCAGGAAGAGAAGAAACCTAGTGCTGTAGGGTTTGCAAATAAATCCAAACAACTCCCTCAGCTACTGCTCAACATTCCTCAGGGTGGCATCTAAATTCATGGAATGAATCTGTTAGCAGAGCTTAGGTCACAAACCAGCACTCTGGTTGCAAGGGAGTTTGGGGAACTGACAGGTTAGTCTAGGTAGGAGAGGAAGTCAAGCCAGATAGGATGGGATTAGAGTTGAGTGATACAATTATGGAGCCTGCTGCAGAACAAGTGCTTCATGAAGAGTAATTAACCGATAAGCTCCAAAGTCAATCTGGACTTGCGTTTTCTTACCTCAACTTTGATTCAGGTTCTGAAATAGTTATTTACATCAGAAATTACTGAATTAGAAGCTGAGAAAGTCAGAGAAATCTTTTACTCAGCTTGTATCAATGGCCTGCAGAATTCACCAAGTAGTGCCTACCACTGTCTGCTGACTGTATCAACTCCACAGTGCTGATTGGTCTCTTTCCAAGGACTCCTTTTCTAGAGAACTAAAAAAAACATTACAGCAGATTCTTTTTAAAAGACACGCTCCAATTCACATTATGTAAGAAAAACAATGACAATAGAATCATAGAATATTCACAGGAATGATTTCCAGAAAACCAGATCACAACATGGATTGTTACAATCTCACTTCATAACAAAAATGGCAAGTTCTGTAAACTCATGTTTACAGCCACCCCATATAATTAAAGTTGGAAAAACAAAACTAGAAAAGTTAATTCCCCACCATATACTACAATCTCATGCAGAAAAGAATCAACAATCTAAGCAATGACTCAGTAACTTTAAACCTCACATATCCTAAAAATGCCACTGAAAAACAAAATACTCCATAGCTAAGCATCTAGAGAGAATATAATTTTTCTGGGTACCAGAAACAAATCTGCATAAACAACTCTTTTCCAAATAAGGTTAAAATATTTTACCATGTATGTAGTTAACACCTTCAACAGTATTTTTTCAAAACATAATTTAGTAGTAATTTAATGGAAAGTGAATCTTCAAAAAAAAAAAAATACCAAAACAACCTTAATCTGCTCCCCAATTTCCCCTTCAGTAAAATTAGGCCCTAAAAGGAGTATTATCAAAAAAACTAAAGAAAATTTTATGTATTTCATAATTCAAAAATATTAATTTCTTCAGAAGTACCCAAATATTATAATAAAAGCATTAAATATTAATATTCCTTTCCAGGTTTTTTTTTAAATTAGAGAAATACGATCTTGGCAAAGAAAGTAATTTGCTGCCATTGCAATCCATGAATAATTTAATTTTGCAAGGCTAGAATGACATTTACACAAGATGCCGCTTCAATTGTCCATGATACATAGACTCATCCAAAGATCAGCAGGGGAACCAGGAAAATCTAGTAAACAACCTTTGCAAACAAGCACAAGGTAGAGTTGTCTAGTACTAGTTTCTTCTTGCACTTCAAAAGATACTTCTCCACACCCAGTGAGGAGCCTCTCTAGCAGGATAGCTGGAGAAAGATCCAGAATACCTGCACTGGTAGTATTTTTATACCCTCTATTTTAGTATTCATATAGTTGGTGGCAATTATCTGCTTCACATTTATATTACTGCAGTACTTCATCACTTAAAAAGTTAGTAGGGAGCTGGGTTCAGTGGCACATGCCTTTAATCCCAGAGACTGGTGGAGGGGAGGGGAGGTAGGAGGATCACAAGTTTGAGACCAATCTCAGCATCAGTGGTACTTTCAGCAAGTTAGTGAAACCCTGTCTCAAAATAAAAAACAAAAAATGGGAATGTAGCTTAGCAGTAAAGCACCCCTGGATTCAATCCTCAGTACCCTACTTACCCCCCCCCCCAAAAAATTAATGAGGAGGAAAACCAGTCAGTCAATCAAACTCTACCCTACTACATCTCAGCGTTGTCACATTTAATTTTTCCTGGGGTCCTAAATCCCCTCTAGAACAAGAGGAATACCTAAAGATTTTTTTTTCTAAAAACTTTGACACTCGGTATACAATTAATTATAGTCCCAAATCCAATTATGTTGTATTAAGGTTAACAACAAAGCATAATGAAAATAATAACAAAGCATAATAACTTGTTTTAAAAGAATAAATAAAATATAAACCTGCAGAATCTTGTCATATAAAACCATGCCAAATAAATAAACAAACATCTTGAGAATTAACCAATAAAATTTCAAAATTAGGCATTGCTCTACCAACACTGAGTGCTGGAGAAGGCTCCTTAGTTTAATTCTAGCTCTGCACCTATATGTAGCCTTGATCAATTTACTTAATCTCTTCCTGCTGGTAAAAACGAGGATGATAATACTGGAAAAGCTTTCCCCAATTTGTATATTGTCTGTCATGTCCAAGACAGGCTGAATGAACAGTTGGCCATTTCCACCTTGACTTCTACTTTTTGCAACAATACACAGGCTTCAACCAGATCTCTTTGTACATTGAGTAGAGAATAGATTGTATACCAGCAAGTAGAGTAGGAAGCTATTATCATAAACTAGAGGAGAAACAATTGTGACTTTGACAAGTGATGAAAATGAGACAAATGGATGGACTGAAGATTTATTTTGGAGGCACATTAGAAAAGACTAGATGTGGGACAGAAAGGCAGGGGGAATCAGGCTTGCAAGGTGGCTCAATAGTAGAACACTTGCCTAGCATGTGCAAGGCCCTGGGTGCCATGTTCAGCACCCGCAGCCCTCAAACTGGACGTGTCTTTGATAATTCTCACATGGGCACAACATGCACTCAAGACAGGCTGGGGCAGAACTCAGAAAAGGGAGCCCTGTGTCTGGCCTTGTGGAAGCTGCTAGTATCTTAGAAGAGAATCACACATGCAGTAGAAACCCCAAAACCCAGCCTCTGATACACTGAAAAGTAAAGAGGAGGTGAGAAAGTGAGGAGATGGGATGCATACTAGCTCTCTACAGACAGAAAAATGGAGGGCATATACTGATGGATACGCAGGAAATGAAAGTCATTTCAAAAGGAATTTCATTATAACTTCCTGGTTCAAAGAACTTTGGTTTGTTTCCCTTCAAGCTTTCTTAATTTGTTTCTGAGCCCATAGGACACTGAAAATCCTTTTTAGATTCATATAACAAAAAGGATTCCAAAATCAGGGTTAATGAAAGACGGTAATCTTTAGGCAGAGAAACTGAGAATTATTTTCTGAATTATTGAGTCTTGATCAATATCAATAAAAAAAAGTCTCCATTCCTTCCCCTCCATCTTATCATGATCCTTTTACAACATCCTTCAGTCCCTGTTGTCTCACTAACTGGTTGAGTTTGGATCACTCATTTAGGTAGAAGGTACCTGCCAAAGCCATTAATGTGTCAGGCCCACAAAGTTTGTAGCTCTCCTAGCATTTTCTTTATTAATGGAGAAAAAAATTAACTGTGTGTGTGTGTGTGTGTGTGTGTGTGTGTGTGTAGGGGGGCAAACTGAACGGAAGATTTTAGGATACTTTAAATTATTTATTTATTGTAATTTGTTATACACGACCACAGAATGCAATTCATTTCATATCACACATATAGAGCACAATTTCTCAATCACTGATTGTACACAAAGTATTTTTACAACATTCGTGTATTCATACATGTACTTAGGGTAATGATGTCTGACTCATTCCACCATCATTCCTACCCCCTTGCTTCCTCCCTTCCCCTCTCTCCCCTTTGCCCTATCTAAAGTTCCTCCATTCTTCCCATGGCTCCAGGAATTGAAGGAGGTACTCTTGATGAGTTTTACTAATATAAAATCATCATGAATTTGAAATTCAGAGCAGATGAGTAACATAGGGTGTGAAATCTCCTCTGAGGATTTAAGAATGGGAAAGCCCAAACCTTATGGGTCTATGCTGTAGATCAGTCCTGCAGCCAAATGGCAAGATTGCTTCATATTTTAAAACATCTGAATAGTCCTTCAGGGAAACAAAATAAATGTACATCATTTCATTTAACTCACATCACAGCTCTGCGATGTGTGAGCTGTTATTACTCTCACTTTTTTGAGTTGAGGAAATGGAGACTAAGTAGGATACCAAGTAATGTTCAAAGTTTCTAAATTTGCCAAGAGGATGAGAACTCAAACCGGGTCTGAGACCCTGGAGGTTGCAGGGCAGAATGAGCATTCACCTTGAGTACACAGAGAGCCTCACTTATACAAAGCAGGAGCAGTGAAAGCTAAAATGAAGCCTGGATTTTAAGTAAACTTTTTATTGGGTACAGAAAATTAGTCAGATTATGTCTACAGCTCCATGAATTGCTACAAAGTGAATGCCAATGCACACATCAAGACAAAGGTCATTACCAGCTCCCAGGACACTCTGCTCAGGCTCTTGCAATCCTGACCTGGAACATAACCACTACCCTGACAGAGCATCACAGATGAGCCTGGCCTGGTTTTGAACTTTTTGTGACTGACTGACTCATACTCTTCTGGGTTTGTGACATTCATCTACGTGGCCGCATGGAGCAGGATGATGTTTATTATTTTTGATATGTGGTAAGAGAATTACTTATCCATTGTATTATTAGTCTAAATTTGTGTTTTGCTAACTTTGAGTACTGGGAAATAATTCATCTGTGAATATTCCCATGCACATCCTTTGGTGAACATAGGGATACCCTATGATGGACACATTCCAAGAAGGAGAATTTGCTAGCTCACAGAGTATGCACATATTCAGCTTTAAGAAATGCTGCCACATAGTTTTCCAAAGAGGAAACAAACACTAGTAGTATAATGTAAAGTTTTGATTCCTAGTAAATGGGCACACACATGAAAACAGAATTTTAAAATATTGAAGGAGAATGTAAAAGTCATCAGAGGGTCATTCTTCAATATCAAAAATTAATTTAAAAGAAAAACAAACAAAAAACATTAAAAAAGTCATCTGAAGGATGGAAGTCCTGCTTCATGTAACAAAAACTAAGGAGGAATCTAGTCAGATGGGCATGGAAAGGGCTTGTGGAAACTAGAAATTGGGCTGGCTATTAACTTTGGTAGAAACAGAGCAGTCTTTAGCTAAGATGGAAATTTCTAGACCTCACCCAGCTTTGTGAGACCTGGAATCTTAATGCCTCTGGGCCTTGGCTTTTCACCTCTGCAATGACAGGTTTCCACTAACTGAGCTCTAAGTTCTATTTTGGGCACCATATTGTGTGATATAGATAAAATGGAGAATGCTTCTGGCCTGTCAGAAATAGCTATTCAGTTCTACACCTTTCTATATGCAACATACTCAAAGCAAGAATACATAAAATCAGAGGTGTACTCTGCCACAAAATAAATTAAAAATAAATTTAAAAAAAATAGAAAGGAAGATTAGCTAGGCTGATACACCAGGGAATAGAGGGAAGTTTTAAAACCAATGAAGTGTAAAATATTTGGGGACCTGATAAGAAAGTTTTTAGAGGAAAAGTGATTTGAAAATATCTGGCCAGAATGATTAGAATAAAAATAAAATTTTAAATGTGCTCTCAAGTTCAAATTATTATACTGACAGCGCATTTATACACCCCTACTTTTCTTCTTTCTGTTTCATCATTTCCCTGCCCTTTCTTTCATCCAGAACAGTTAAAAATATAGGGGAAAATTCCATGTTTTTCTATTTTTACTAAGCATTTTTCAATAACTGTTCCTTTATATTCCCTCAATTTGAAAGTTTATTTTTTTATCCATTTTGTTTGAAAATAAAAACATATAAGTTTACTAATTTTCCTCTGCATATAGTTGGAATTTTTTTTGAAATTTAACTTTCTCTATGTCACATCATTTTCTGAAGTGTCTGCTTTTATATTTAAGTAGCCCCCTTTCTTTCCATTTTTAACTGTTATACTAATGGATTTTAAAATAAACTGACATATGATCTTATGTTGAACAAAATCCATCTTGATAGTATTGACAAAATGTTTGCCATTCTTGGTAGTTTTTGAAATTCCACCAGCATCTATCCTGCTTCTTTATACTTGAAGATATGCTTGCAAAGGGGACTACGCCCTATCATGTGTCTCACATTAGCTTTCTTTGTCTTTGCTTTGCAGTGTTTAAACAAGAAAGCAAATCCAGCCAGCTGTATAAGCAGCAGACAAATCCCTGTCCTGGCTCTTCAGCCTCCTCCTCCTTAACCTGTTGACATAGGAGGTGAAGACCAGCACTGTGAGGCTGCACTGGATTCTGTATGGATAAGGATTTCCTTTGTGGTTACATACATTGGAAACTGAGATTAAATACAGAAGGGGGGGGGGCAAAATGACTATTAAACACCAAAATTTGTAAGACATTTAAATGATAGTTCTGAGTGTGTTCAGAAGAGCAGCCTGGGAATCTGACAGAGAGAAAGAAAAAGTTGGGGACTGGGGAGGGAAAATTTCTTTTCTTTTTTAATCTAAAGTGACAAAAGAGTAATAAGACTTCTAAGGCTTGCAGCATCATGAAAACAAATCCCCTCATTTGCATCTGTGAATAGCAGCTGAATTTATAGCTCAAGATAAATGGCAAGTCAGAGAGCGGCAGGATTACCAGTGTCCAGGCATTTGCTGGAAGCATTTACATATGAACAGTAGAAAGCAGTGGGTATACACTATGACCTTTACCAATCCACTTAGGCAAATGAAAACCCCAAGTGAAAAGATCCTCTTTGGCACTGCACTGTGACAAACACCAGTCTGATTTTCAGAGGCCACATAGCATTTAACACACACATATGACAGCAAGAAAAGTAGTAGTTAACAGTATTGGGTCTTGCCAAGTTCCAGGCAAGCTTTGCATGCATTATCCCATTTAAAGTTCATAAAGCTCTTAGGAGTTACAGAATGCCCTGTTTTATAGATGAAAGAACTGCAATTGGGGAAGTTAAGTGACTTGCCTCACTGTCATGTACTTCCCTGGCTAAGCCAAAGTCATTAGTGATTAGAGAGCTCCAGACAAGAGCCTGTGAACTGGATGCCAGGCCTCACTCCTTACTCACTCATTACCTCCTACGTGCCTTCTCTATAGCACATGGGCCAAATTCCAATCTGTTTTATAATCTACTAGAAACTGGTAAGTTACACATATAGGACTCAGATGGGATGACTATGTAGAGCAGGCAAGTATGACATAATTGTAAGTCTGTATAAGTAATTCCACATGATTACATGATAAACCTAAAACACTGAGATTTTATGTCTTGTACTACTTTTTAAAATACATTCCTAATAGAGAATAGTTGTAGTGATTAAGTAAAAAAGAATGGTAGAATAGAGAGAAAGAACCAAGTTTCCATCTGAAAGGAAGGTATGAGATGGGTTTTAGGAGAAAATAAAGGAAGCAGATCTGTGTTACCAACTGTGCCAACTCAGAGTCAAGGAAGAAAGGAAATGGAGTGACAGTTTACCTTCTCTCCTGACCTCCAAACACCCTGTGCAGTAGGTGTCCTCTCATACTAAATAAATGTTTTCTTGAGAAAAGAATAAACATGCTGAGATAAAGAAGAAGATGGGCTTTAAAAAGCACAAAAATATAAATAAATCACATCTAACTGTTGAAATTAATGTGTACCACATCAACTAAAACTCTCATTTAGGGCAGGGGGCTGGGATGGGGTGGACCATATGCTTAGCGTGTACAAGGCCCTGGGTTCAATCTCCAGCTTAAAAGAAAAGAAAAGAAATGCTTAACATTTATTTCCAAAGTAAAGATTATCTCTCAAATTTATTAAATATATAAAATAATCAAAGCAAGCAAAAAAATACTTGCAAGTTTTTGTAATCTCTAGGCTGTCTTTTAAATTCTCCTTTTTGACTAGTCATTCACAGAATTATCTGTGATCGTGATCTGGTATTTAAGATATATAATTCATGATTTGTTTTGTAGGCAAATGTAGGCAGGAGTCACTTAAGGCAAACAAAGTTTCCAAAGGTGAGTGATTTAATACTTTTGATACTAAGTCAACTGTTTTGATATTTAATATGGGCAAATTCACCACACTGACAAAGACCAGACTTAAGTCTTTGCCTGTCCTGAACATGCCAACTAAAATGAATGCCTTTTAATGTTGAATTGCACGACCAACACTTAAATTGAATGCCCTTTTGTACACCTATATGGGGTCTTTATTTCTGGCTGATCAAGATCTTTCTCTGAGCCAGACACAGTGGCACACAACTGAAATCCCAGTGGCTCTGGAGACTGAGGCAGGAGGATCTTGAGTTCAAAGCCAGCCTTAGCAACTTAGCACTGCCCTTAAGCAAGTCAGCATGATCCTGTCTCTAAATAAAATATAAAAAAAGGGTTGGGTATGTAGCTCAATCCCTGAATCCAATCCCCAGCACCAAACAACAACAATAAAAGATTTTCTGAACTCTGGACATCATAGTCAGCCCAAGGTGTGCTCATGAATATGTTTCAGACTTCTGAGGATTTGAGATAGGGTGAGGTGGGGTATCAACCAAAGGGATCTAGAATTTTTAAAGTGAAGTCAAAATCAAATCCTCTCTTTTTATTAACAAAAGATTAGTATGTTTCAAGTATTTGAGTTTGAGGAGGCCTTTGACTAAGAGTCTGGCTCTCATATGGAAACATTAGAAAAACATTGTGAAGAAGAAGTAAACATCTCAAATGTCCTACTTCAACAAAACACTTGGAAAAATTGAGAATGAGCCTTTGATATTCTACTACCAAAAACAATCTTCAATCCTTTGATTTATTATTGTTAACTTTTCCTGTGCAAAGTCAACATATAATAGTGTAAGATCCTTTTAGTTGATTTTTCCACTGAAACCCTTAGAAGTCTGAGACACTCGGAGCACACCTTGGATCGACTATAATATCCAGAGTTCAGAGAAAGATCTTGGATCAGCCAGAAATAAAGGCCCTATACAGATGTATAATTCAATATTAAAACTTTGACTTCCATTTCTTAATATAAGTTTCCCAAACCAATTATTAATATAATCTTAATATAAGTTTCCCAAACCAATTTATTACCATCCCTCAACCCCACTTTTGTTTTATTGGTGTATTAGTTAGCAACATTCTTTCTAAGAGCTCATTCTCAATTAATTTTGCCTTTATGAGAGCCATGTCAAATGCTATTGTAGCAAATTACCATGAATTTAACACTGTAAAATAATACCCACTTATTATCTCGCAGTTCTGTAGGTTGATGGTCCTGTGGGCTTAGCTAGGACCTTAGCACAGGGGCACACAAGGCCTAAATCAAGGTGTGGGCAATCCTACACTTTGACCTGAACTCTGTGAGGTAGAATCCGATTCCAATTTGATTCAGGCTGTCAGCACAATTCGGGTGCTTTGTATGACTGGCTCCCTAATGCCCTTCTCCATCGCCAGCTGATGACTCCCTCCCAGCTCAAAATCTCCGGACATCCCCTTTTGCCATCAGCTGGGAGACAGCCCTGTTATAAAGGCTCCTATGACAACATGAGACCCACCTTGTTAATCCTGACTCATCACCCCTTTGAAGGTCATGAGAACCTTGATTACATCTGCAAAGTCTCTTCTTATCCTACAGGTGTGGCACCCAGGACAAAGGACGTGGTGGCCCCAATTTCTGCCCACTGTAGTTAGTATAGTGGGGAAGGAATTTCTCATTATTTAGATTTCTCCATTCCAGAAGACTCAAATAGACCATTTTATTTTAATAATCAATTATGGATCGCAATGAACTGAATGTTTGTGTCTCCCCCTAAATTCACATGTTGAAATCCTAGCCTTGAATGGGATCATATTAGGATGTAAGGTTTTTGGAATTATGTCATGAGGGTGGAGCCTTTATAAATGGGACCCCAGAGAGTTCGTTCCTTCTCTTTTTTGTGAGACAATATAGATAGCAGGTGGTAGTTCACATTCCAAACGAGGAACCTCACTGAACCCAAACTGGCACCCTGATTTCAGACTTCCAGCCTCCAGAAATGTGGAGTAAACTTTTGATTGTTTAAAAACTACCCATTCTATGAAACTTTGTTACCACAGCCTGAACTGTTATAAATGAATTGTTAAATTATTTATCTGTACTTTTCTTTAATGAGCTCACATTTTCAGGTTGCACCATCATTCCAAGTAATAAATGTTACAGTCCTGAACTTGAGCACTTGGCTTTCATTGACAAGATCTAGGTCAATTTTCTCATAGATCATTGTGGTATTGCATGTATCCCAATGACCGTTTTACAGGTAAACCCCTAATTGTTACAGGATGTCTTAGAATGGATATTTCTCTTTCCTAGATAAATAATCTTACTTGAAATTCTGTGTGCATTTCAATTCCCTATTAATTATTTACAGAGAAGAGCTGATCAGTGGCATTCCTGGTGTAAGTCCTTTATAACTCTCTACAAGGGAGCTGGTTATCATGTTCTATTTTGCTTCTAATACCTACCAGATGATACATCAGAATTTTCCTTCCTACTTTTAAAGATTTTCAATTAATGGATTGATTCAGCCAATATTCATGTGCATCATGACATTGAGTCCTTCCAGGCAGAGTTCTGAAATGTTCAAATAAAGGTGAACAAAAATAGGGGAAAGGAGTGGGAAAAACCAGTTAGAGAAAACAGAGGCTGAAGAGGAAATAGGGATGCAGCTCTCATGAAGAGCCCCTCTATGTCATGTTAAGGAAATTATGCTGTATCCTGAGGGCAAGGGGATGGTGGTGGCTGGGGACTGAGTAATTTTTAACCAGCGGAGAAATACACAGTGGGCTGCTAGTCCCATTCTGGATAGATTTTAGAGAAGGGAGCCTAGACAATTAACCAAGACTCAAAAGATAGGAGTCTCTGCTAATAATGATACCAGCTGCTACTAGTCACTCCCCTATGTCAGTGGTGACACAGGAAAGGAGAAGAGAGATTTGTTCTGGAACACACCCATTATGACATGTCCTACATATAGGATGATGGACATAACAAGTTAACGAGGTGGAATTGCTAATAAGTGTAAGAGAAGACAAAGAGGATTCCTAGTTTTCCCATCATTCTAGGCACTGTATTTTGTTTGATCCCCCACAAGATCACCCCTTCCAATATGCAGGGCAGTCACTTCCACTTATTAGATGGTAGAAGTGGCTCTGAGTGGCTTCCTCAGAGTCAGTAACTGACCACTCCAGTGTCTGAAACACCCTATTCCTAGCTGAAGGGTCTTCTACTTCACATGCAAAAGTTTTACTCACAGTTAAAAACATCTTGGATGTGTTCAGGCTCATCCTGAGTGTGTCATTTACTAAGATTTCTGATGGGCATTGAAATGTTGGGTCTTCTTTAGAAGACAGAAGCTGAAAGGAGAAGCTAAGAGAGGTCAGAAGTTCCTACAACTTTTAATATTCACTAACAATTCAGAGATAAAGGGCAAGGAAAAAATCCCCTAATGCAGTAAAGCACTTAGTCACCCCACAGATGTTACCAGAGCACTTCTAGGAGGACACTTACCAGACTGTAAACATATTTATAGAGAAAATGGAGAACAAATGTTCTAATGAAAAAAGAGAGTGGTACAGTAGAACTCTACAAAACAATCCAGCGGATCTAAAAATTTAGAACAGGGGTAGGAAAAACAAATGAAATAAAAGTACAATGACTAGTCAAATGTATATTATATGAAAAAAAATCACATACTAAATAGTTCTAAGAGAAAAGTATTCTTCCATGGTTCTAAAAAGTATTTGTTTTTTCTTTTGATTGATTGCCCACTGATGAGACTATAAATTGGAGTATTTTTTTCAAATACTGAAAACCCAGGGGGGAGGATAGGGCTTGGACAAAGAGCGTGTCTCCCCTGAGTGGGAAAATCCTCAAACCTTCACTGGAGAAGTGGGATCACCTCAGGGCTGTACTTGAGAGAAGCCAGCAGGAAACTGGTCATTTTCCAGAGGATGACCTCCCACCTCAAGGACCATGAGAGTGCCTGGGCCATGCCACCTCCTCCCAATCACCACAGAGCCCAAATTCATTTGTTCTGAATGTTCCAATTTCTAGAAACACATTCTTTTCTCCTTATGGCCAGTTCCCTTCTTATAAGCCATTAGTGATTAAAATGTTCCACTAGCTCTTTCTATTGGGTTGCTCTAGAAAATAAGAGTCAGAAAGTTAAAATCTTCCTTGCTCTGCTTTACTTATTGCTTGCATGTTTTCAGTACCACTGAAAGTAGGAAAATCCACTTTTCTATCTCAAGCTATGCAAAACAAAACAACAACAACAAAAAAAAACACATTTGCTTTCATAAAAAGCCCTTTTCACCCAAACTATACTAATGTGTCACTCATTTAATTGACAATTACCTATTAGGATCCCTCAAGGGGCTTAGAATCTAGTAGGAAGCCAAAACACCCCAGTACATCCCTATCACTCAACAAGTGGTTTGTGTTCCGAAGAACATGCAAATCATGCTCATTGAGCTTAAATAATGCTATAAAAAGAAAAATCAGGGTGCTTTGAAAGGGTGATACCCTACATTTCTCATCAGAAGACTTTTTGGTATATTATCACACACCAACTTCAGCACAACAGATGCAGATAAAATTGAACTTGCTTTTGAGACACTGAGATTAGCTCTCTAGCTTGGACTGGCGCCCTGTCTAGTTCTAACTCGATCTCTATCAATAAAGCCATAGGAATCCATTTTTCAAAATTCCAAAAGACACTCCATCAAATGTATTAAAATAAAGCCCAAAGGTAAATCTCCATAACTGTATTTAGTACACAGATTGCTACTTTTAATGAGATGGGTGGAATGATCTTCACTCACACCGTGAGAAACATGGAATCTTGATAAAGAGGATACCTTCTACCAACACCAAACAAGAACTCAGCTCACCAGGGACTGTGTTGTAGCAGGGAAAACTGTCCATTCTCTGCCAGACTAAAGGATCAGATGCAAGTTCTGTAGCTTAGAAAAGCACCTGTGCTTTAGTCCAGGTCCATGATTGATACTTTCTAAGAGAAATTGCCAACATGAGCTTTTACTCTGAGAGAAATGAGGTTTTAAGCAACAGAGCGGCACGATCTCACTTGTCTTAAGAGATTTACTCTGGCTACTAGGTTGAACATGGGTGTCAAGGAAACGATTATCATAGACTCAGGTGAGACTCAGGCCAGGCCGGCAGCAGTGAAAAAGATAAGAAGCAGTGAGATTACAGGAAAATTTTTAAAGATGGCATGAACAGGACTTTCTGACAATTGAATGTGGCGTAATCAGAAAAGGGAGCCAAACATGACTTCAAGGTTTGGGGCCTAAACAAATGGCAAGATGGGTTTACTGCTGCAATGAGGAAAGTTACAGTGGAAGAGAAGTGTTTGGGAGTGGTGGGGAGGTTGATCACGAGTCTTGGTGTGTTCATGTCAATATACAGGCTACAACGTGGAGTGGTCAGCTGAATATATTTCAAGTTTAGGGGAGGGGTCTAGGTCAGGGATAAAAAATTTGGAGTTACCAATATATACCAAATACTAGATTTCCTTACAGGAAAACAGCAAAGGACTCTTGGCCCTGACTGGAGAATTATCTTAAAGTTAGATTCTCATGCAGTGAGGACAACTCTGCTCTGGTAGGCAGTGTGTTTCTCGTTTCTCTACAGGGCATCTTTAGTTTGACCCAATTTTAGACATCACACTGAGTTGCTGGAGGTCAGTGTCAAACCCAAAGTACAGAAAGACAGTTGCTCTTCAGGCACAGGGCTGGACGCTCACTTTCCAACGGTGAAAAGAGGGAAAGAGAAAATGAAGGGAAACCTCATCAAACCTAGTCCAAAAGAGCGGTCTGGAAAAACCCTTCCTGATGTCATGTGCCAAAGGAGTCCCATCTATTTTAGGAGCTCCAGTCTGCTCCCAGCTCACAGACACTATGTTTTGCAGATAACACACCAACAATGGATCCATTTTGCAGTTTCATGAAGGTGAGTGACGGCCAGGGAACAACTAAGACAAACTCATTTTCAGCCAAATTTGTTATCATAAGTGAAAATGCACAGATAACCATTTATAATATTTGTCCTGCCAACAGAACATTCTGTGGGAAGCAGAAAAGGCATTGGATGGGCAGCATGAGATGTTCTCTAGTAGGTGGCTGAAAAGCAGCTGTCTCTGTAGGAGTCACAGATCCAACTCTGAAAATAATGACAAATATCAAACTGAGGCAGGCGTGGTGGCTCACACCAGCAATTCCAGTTATTTGGGAGGTTGAAGAAGGAGGATCCCACGTTCAAGAAAAGCCTGGGCAACTTAACAAGACCCTGGCTCAAAGTTTTTAAAAACTGTTTAAAAGGCCGGAGATGTAGCTCAGTGGCAGAGTGCCCCTGGGTTCATTTACCAATACACACACACACAAAAAAAAGACGACGACGACAATTCACTTATGTACAGATGAAACTGTTCACCTACGTACTTTTCTCATTTAGCTCTGGAAATATTTTATAAAAATGAAGTACTTTTATAAAAACCACCAACTGAGCAGTCCAAATGTTGCTTTAAATTTTTATCAAATATTTATTCTGCCAGGAAACATTTCTAAGATGTAAAGGTTTTACCTTGATCACAGTGGCAGCAATCACTTCCATCGAGGCAGTCAGAACAGTGTTGGGACACTCTTTCTGGTTCACATACCTTTGAAAAAATTTGTTGCTACAATGCTCATTTGCCATTATATCAGACTTATAATACCTTGTATTCATCTGGACGTACTTCTACAACTCCAAGTTCAGAAAACTTTTCAAAGGTTGATGTAACTATGATGTGATGAGAAATACATCTGCCTTTCTCACTATGCAGAAATACCATAATTGCAAATTATGGCACAAACCAGTCTTTCAAAAGCCCAAGTAACCTAATCAGCAACTTTTTTTAAAACACTAGGTCAAATTTAAATAACATTATTATATGCTTCTGAGAAAATACCTAGCATCTTATGTAAATTACTGAAACTTCAGAATTTTGTTAGGTAGATTCTATTCTCATAGTTAAGGGTATCTTTACTCAAAGGATGAGCTTATTTGGTTAATGGATAGAGCTGGAATTTGTGAATCTTCCTCACTAACCTAAGTTAACTATTTTTGATATTTAGGTCATGATTAGCAGAAAATCCCTCATAAAGTCTCTGGCATTCAGGCATGGTGGCACATACCTGTAATCCCAGTGACTAGGGAGGCTGAGGCAGGAGGATTACAAGTTCAAGGGCAGCCTCAGCAATTTATCAAGACCCCAAGGAACTTAGCAAGACCCTGTCTCAAAATAAAAAGTAAAAAGGGCCAGGGATGTGCCTCAGTGGTTCAGTGCCCCCGGGTTCAATCCCCAGTACCAAAAAAAAAAAAAAAAGTGTCTGCCTTTGCTTTCTTCCCAAAGTCAATCTTGAAGGAAGAAGAACCCCCAAAGCTGGTACAAGCAACACCTTTAGAGTGGACGGGAAAGCCACCAGAAGTCTTGGGAAGCAAAGAGACTAGGGCCAGGGAGAGAACTTCAGAGCATCAGGGATGAGATGGAGGCTCTCCTGGTGGTAGGGTTGTACCTGCCACAAAGTAAGTGCCCATCAAGATCCTGTGAGTTAACATGTACACTCAAAATCTCATTAATATATTTTGGTCAGATCTGATTAATTTCAGGAGCATTTAGAAATATCAGCAAATTCTGGATAAATTTAGAAATATAAATTAGCCTTCAGGATAATATTGGCTGAAGGGGAGTATAAAATACTGGACCAGAGCTTTCTCAGTCCTGTTAAAATTAGGAAAGGGTCTGGATGAAGCAGAACTGCAAATTTGTAATAGCTGGCGTAGGAAGGAGAGTGAGTACCTGCACCCCTCCCCTTGGTACCAGGTATTGATTGAACCCAGGAACACTAAACCACTAAACCACATCCTCAGACCTTTTTTATGTTTTATTTAGAGACAGGGTCTAACTGAGTTGCTTAGGGCCTCGCTAAATTGCTGAGGCTGGCTTTGAACTTTCAATCCTCCTGCCTCAGCCTCCCCAGCCACTGGGATTACAGGCATGCACACCACCTTGCCAGGCTCCACATACTTCTTTTTCTTCTGTCATGCCCTCTTCCAAGCTAATTTTTTTAGGCATTTTCTAAGGTTCCTTTTCCATTTTCTAAGAATGACAGGATGATAGAAAAGTCAGCCCTGTCAACAGGTAGAATCCAGTTTGCCATTCGGTCTTCTATCTTCATAGGAATCTCCTGGGCACCAGCCTGGCTCACTGGGTGGGATTCTCGAATCCTCTGCCTTCCCTACCCAGAATGACCCCTCACCAAATCCCAGTTCACCCTTCCATCATTTGTGTCCCCAACATCTGTTCCCTCAGGAAGGCACAGCATTTGTGACAACTTTTATTCTGAAGGTTTCAGTATGTGCCCTTCACTCAGTGAAACAAAGCAATAAAGAACATAAATGGCCTCCTGCGGTCATCAAAGGAGAGCCTGTCTTGTTTTCAAATGCTGTCTTGCAAAATTTCCTGAGAACAAACATGTAATACATAATCCAACCTTTTGAAAACTGTTATCTGTATAAATATAAATTCATGTAAATCATGTTTCAACTCATGGTTCCTAAAGCTCGCTTTTATGCTATTTATATCTATTTGTTATAAAAGGGCATTCCAAAGAAAAAGTGGGAATGAGTGCTTCTCTTATGCATTCTCCCTAAATTAAAACACAGTCAAGTCAGCATGGCCTGTTGTTCAATGGCTCTCAAGATTGACCACAATTGAATGGTACCTGGAGGTGGTGGTGATGAAGAAGAATCTAAATCCAACCTAAGTTAACAAAAACTGATAAATGTCACATAATCACCAGACAAAAGATGAACACTGGAGGCATTATACCACAGACTGTTGCCATACTGCCTGTCGAATTAAAACCTCTTGATTTTAAATTTAATTGCTAGGTGTGATTTTATAAAGTAATTTATTTTCTAATTTAAGAATAGCCATTCTCTACCAGCACCACCTCCCCATACCACATCTTACCAAGCTGTTTAATCATGCAAAAAAACATCCTTTGATGGTTTTCAGCAGTATTTTCTTCTGATGTTTGAAATAGAGAATTATATGTCCTGTATTGTTTTGTGCCTGGATGTTGGTGGCAACATGATGTCCTGAGTGGTAATTTAAAGTGACTTTATACTGATCCATGTGCCTCGGCCTATTAATTATCACCTTTACTAATGCAGGTGAGCTACTATCACATCTTTGTCCTGAGGGAATTCAATATAGCTTGGGTACAATACAACTTTTCCAAACAGCAATCACTGAGAAAGACAGCTAAGAGGGGAGGAAGAAAAAACTAACAAAGACAGGCATGAAAATCAGCAAATAGAGGAAAGAAAAATAAGAATGGGACCAGAGTATCAAGAATGGGGGCCAATGCCTTCACTAATCCAAGTCATCTGATTCAGTTCTACCAAATTACTCAGAGATTTATCCTTATACAGAGCAGCCCCAGAAACAGGGAATCCCAAGTTTAATGCACTAGACAGAAAAACTTGTGTCAAATACTCTTTGCTCTTTCAGCCCTTAAGAACAGCATCTCCTAGTTTATAATTATTACATGATCTATTCAGCATGCTGATTTGTTTTCTACTTCAACATTCATATTTTAATACCAGAATTTTACTATTTGTGAAAGAAGAATGGGAGCTAGAAAGTATGGTAAAGTTTTCAAAAGAAAGACTAAAGAAAGGGCTAGCTTTGCTTGGGTTATTACATTTCAATGTCTCTCCCCTCCAGTTTGAGAAATGCAAGTTATCATCAGTGTGTTTACTAAAAGCACTACTTTAAATTGCAGATTGAGCAAATGTGAATTCCTGTTGGTGGTTATAGATCACTGGCTAATAATTACATGCAATTTTTAAATGAGTACATGTTGCAAGAATAGGGAAGACTTGTGGAATGATGGTTCCAAAATATGCTAATTTATTTTTTAAAAAAACTCAAATTCTGAATGTATGATAATAAAATATCCAGAGTCACACAGATGTGATATTCACAGGGTCCCTTTGTGTTTTGGTTTTTAAAGTCTGCTTCCAAATGAGGCTCAGAATCAAAGAGTAAAATAGCACATGCTTTGCTCAGTGCTTACTTGACAGGTTATTAGCAGCTTTAAGAAGGAGCCAGGAACCCTCCAGAACAAATGTGGCTTTCTAGCTCACTTGAAAAATACACTTGTTTCAGCACAGAAATAACAAATCTGTTTCTGATTCCTGACATTATTTCCCAAATGCTGCCAAGAAAAGAATCTAAGGAATTCTTTTACATACACAACATACACGAAACAACTGGAAAGAGGCCTGCACTGTCTGCATGGTGCACACCGAGGAAGGGGGGCAGAGTGTCCACCATGAACTGCCCTTATGGGAGCAGAAGCACATGCCTGAGATTGTTCCTAGCTGTAATCTCCAACATAACTCTTTGCTATTATTAGACAACCCAAAGGCTTTCCTAAATCTGTAACTTGTGAAGCAGAAAAGGATATAGACAGGACCCTATCATGCAAAGCACGCAGGCAGCTGCGACACACCCAACTCCACAGAATTCAACACGTTCCTGCTCCATGAAACTATATTTCTAGATCTTAGAAGACACACTGAAGCTGAGAAACACCAAACCAGTTTTCAAATTCCCAAACCAGTTTTAAAATGAAGGGTTGAAGATGTGGTTCAGAGGTAGAGCACTTGCCTAGCATCTGTGGGGGCTCTGAGCACAACCCCAGCGTCAAAAAAGAAAAAAGGGGGCAAGGGGAAACCCAGAGAAAATGCAGAAGCAGGGCAGGGAAAATTCAATATTAAATTCAACTTAAGGTCCACGAAGCTCATAAAACAGAGCACAAAAATATGTATGTATTAATCCTTTCCATATTAATAGGAACATCATTTTTAAAAATACTACCTTATTTTTAAAACTCAGAAGGAGAATAAGCAGGAGAATTCTGAAAGCCTGAGTCATCCAACAGCCTGAGTTGTTTAATGCAACCATTGAAAGTTTTGGCTCATACTGAGTTGACTGCAGTGAGCTGAGTTCAATTTTGTTTTTGTTTTCCCCCCTCTCAGAAGGATAAGAGTTCATGAAGGAAACTGGATCATTTAAAGGAAATAAGAGGCAACATTTTCTTTTGCATGACGGGTCATAAGGGGTAGATTTCAACCCATCTCCATACAAACTTGTCTTAAGCTTGTATTGCTATTGGTTCCAAATGTATTGTAAAGCAGCATGGTGGAAGGTCATTCTTTCAGTTCCTCACTAGACATACCTCCTATAAAATGACGCTTGGTCCATGTTACTTTGTGCATACTGAGTTGTATGTAAGGTGTCCCCCCAGAATCCATGTCTACCTGGCACTTCAGAATAGGACCATACATAGAAATAGGTCTTTGTAAATATAATCAGGCAAAGTGAGGGGAGACACTGGATTAGGGTGGGCCCTAAATTCAATAACCAGTATGCTTATAAAAAAGCCATTTGACTCACAGACCCAGAGACATAGTGAAACACAAGAAAGAAGTTCATGTGAAGACAGAGGTAGAGATTGCTGTGATGTTGCACCAAGCCTTGTAATACCTGGAGCCACCAGAAACTGGAAGAGCCAGGTAAAGACTCCCCTAGAGCCCACACCTTGATTTCAGACTTCTAGCCTCTAGAATTGTGAGGAAAGAAATTTCCATCATCAGCAACTCACTTAGTATGGATTTGTTATGACGGCTCTAGAAAATTACTACAGATTTGTCTACTAACCAGAACCAGTAATCTTTGCTACCATTCTACAAGAAAATTAGTAGAAAATGAGATGAATATATAAGGGCTCTCTAAGCTTTATGACATTGTGGTGATATCACTCAAGCACATGATTTTAAGTTTTATGAAGTATAAGTCTGTGATGGATTAGAAATTTTTAAAAGTGTCTTTACCACAGTTAGAAAAGCACTGCAAAGGTAATATTTATAAAGATGAAGATGATGTACTATAATTAAGGAATTTATATTCAGCTGGCTCTGGCAACAGCTGTCTGGAGTCCCAGCTATTCAGGAGGTGAAAGGATCACTTGGGTCTACAAGTTCAAGTTCAGCTTCAGTGGCACAGTGAGACTTCGGCCCCCACCAAGAAAAGAAAAACAAGAAACAAAAATGAAACTTACATTCTGAACCATCTTAGAAATAATTATGTTCCATGTATTTTTTGTGGTAAAAACATTGTATATTAATGTGTGAATAATCCGAGGGTATGTATTAACTATATACACATGGTAGTTTGTTATTAATCAGATTACTTGATTAGCCAAAAACCCTTTTCTCAGACCACAATGGATCATTGATTATACTTTGAAGGGACAGTACACCATGCCTCTGTTAACCATAGGGACTTTGGCAGGACTTTAGAGAACATCTTCCCAGGGACGGGGGGCTCAGATGTTGCTCCAACAAAATACATTTGGATGGAGAAAATGTTTCTGAGATACTTCAATGGCAACAACAAAGAGTGACTGCAGCTGTAGCAGATATTAGAGCAACAGTAAAGACAAAGATGACTTCCCTCCCTCTTCTTCTTCTTCTTTTTTTAATGAATGAGGGATTGAACCCCAGGGCACCCAACCACTAAGCCACATCCCCAGCGCCACCCCCACCTACCATTTTTTTTTTTTTTTTTGAGACAGGGTATAAATAAGTTGCTTTAGAGCTTCGCTAAATTGCTGGGCTCGCTTTGAAATTTCAGTCCTTCTGCCTCAGACTCTCAAGCTGCTGGGATTCCAGGTGTGTGCCACCATGTCCAGTGCCATCTATAAAGACACTTCACTAAGCACCAAATTGGCAAAATGCTGACTTGAGAAAAAATTGTCTCATGAAGAAAAGGAAAACCTGAATCAATGTAAGAAGCTATCTTGATTAGAATGTTTTGTTTCAGAACCACAAGAAACATGCAGGAACATGATTTAAGCCAAAAGAAGGGCAACCTGTTTCCTTTAAGGCCAATGCTAACCACAATCACAAGCTCAATAGCCCCCAGGACCTGGGGTAGCAATAGAAACAGGCCAACAACTGAAAACCTCTTTTCCAAAGTAAGAACACCAGCCATCAGCAAGTATTAACTCTTAATAGCTGTGTTCAACTATTAGGGTTTGCCTCAGTAGGTAGTACAAAGGATGACCTAAAAATTATAATTGTAATCCAAGAGGCTATAAATCATAGGTAGACAATAAAATGTCCACAGTCTGTCCTAACTGCTGGGAGATCAGAAAGTGGGCTTTGAGCAGTATGTAGATTCCAGGTTAGAAAACACATCAGCATGGAAGTACTCTGTTGTCATCACATGCCATGCACTTAATTTTCCAAAATTTCCTAAGTTACTATGGAAACCAAGAGTCCACGAAATTGATAGATTATTTCATAAAGTGAAATTGCTGTTAAAGGAATGGGTGGAGAAAATATGTGGATGCTACAGAAGTCATACCCAATAACCACTCCACACCTGCATTCAATTAAAAGTCCAAAACCTTGAGCTATCATTGGATCATAATGATTTCAACTGCACCGTGGAAATTACACTGTTACCATTCACTTCTATCCAATAATGCTGTTGACTCTTCAAAGTTAAACTTTTATCATTGTTGTTGAGGAGTAAAAAAAAAAAAAAGGTTTAAGAACATTTCAAGAGAACTCATAACTCCCTTCATCTAAAATTATTTTTCAGATATATCCAAGGTCATTTCCCTAGAGTAAGAATTAATTTAATGTTTAGGGAGAAAAAATGTGATTTCCTTTTTGTTCTTAACCCTTGATTTTATCAACTTGTACCTACTCTGTAAACAAATATCCCCAGCTCAAAGTATAACATTAATGACTCAGGAGAGTATTAAGATATCAAATTAGGGTTAAAACCATAAAGGCTAAGACAACAGAATCCATGTCGATCCTCATTAACAAACTTTGAGAACAAAGGAGCAATCGACAGTGCAAACACGCCAGGACCACTTTATCTCCAAAAATTGCAACGCGGTCAAGAGCTTCCCTTCAACACAATGACATACACTGAAAGATATGAGCAAAATAATCTACTTAAGTTCCAGGGAAATTCATCCTAAGTCCCTCACTTCAACGATCTCATAGAAAACCACTCTCACATGCCTAAATTAATCACATTGTGACAAAAGTTAAAAAAAAATAAAGTTGGAAGAAAAAATAATCGCCTAAAAGGAGAGCATACACATCAGGGAATCACTAAACATACTCATTATACATCATCTTACTGTACTCAGGAAGTACTATAATTCATATGTAGCTAGAACAAGAAGCATATTCTACAGTAAAATTACTTTAATTTCTGAATTCACATACTAAAGCTTAAAGCGATGGACTCCTTCATTCCCTTCTACTCAAACTTTGTACACGAACAACTCATGACATGAAAACTTCTCTAATAGGGCTCATCCTACAGCTGTAAACTATTCCTACATTTATCAGTCTTACATAAAAGTTCTCTGTTATCCTAAACTTTTAACAACTGTTGTCTATGACAGAACACACACACACACACACCACTCAAACAGAGAAATATCCTTTCTAAAAGAAAATTCCATCTCCCCAGCTGGAGGTCTTTCTTCCTGTTTGCAACAACAACAAAAAAGAACAATGACTTTTTTACTTCCATACTTACAAAAAAAAAAGTCCCTCAAACTTTGTACTGGGAGGAGCGCTGAGATTTAGACTCTGATGGTCTGTGACAATTTTCCCCAATGGACCCAAAGCCCCCTCACCTTTCAGGCAGAACATTCTGCAGCAGTTCCATGGAGGGGCTGGTGCTCTGCAGTCGATGGAGCCTGCAGGGCTAGGCACAGCTGTCTCCCAGCCCACCTCCGCAGCCACCGCCAGAGAGCGGGCGGCCGGCCAGCGCCTGTTACTACAGGAAGCCACTGCCCAATCCCCAGCTTTCTGGGCTGGGCTGCTGACACCTCCCTATCTCTCCTCCGTTATTTCACACCATGGAATCAGTCCGGGAGCCTCTTGGAATGGGAGGGGAGCTGGGCATCCGCAGTCACTCTTCATACTGTCCAACCCAGACCAGCACCAGGACAAGCCCATTTGTTTGTGCTTATCTCTCAGCATTTTCCATTGCAGCAGATGTAGCTCTTCATGTGATCAACAATACAAAAAAGAAATCACTCGATGCAGTTCAACTGTTTGCTGTTAATTAGGGCTTATTATTCTTTGACCCCATTATTCTTTTTCTGTGGCATGCTAGCTCTCTTTTTCTTAAATACAACCACCCAGATACTGGTACATAGCGAATACTATTCATATTAGAATACTATTCATATTAGAATATGAAACTGCAAACTTATCTGAGCGTACCCAAATGAGTGAATATATGTGCAATACTCACATAGTTTTAGGCAAACAGTAAGAGCTATATAATAAGTGCTTTCATCATTATGGCTATTACTACAGTTTATAAACTAGAGGGTTAGGATAAAAAAGTGAGGCATGTCATATCTAGGGCATTGCCATTTTTACAAATGAGGAAAAAGAATCAGTGTTAGAATATATGAATTTCTAACTCTATTGTAGCCATAATAGACAATTAAATCCCCCCTCCATCCTCTCTACCACTGGAGAGCTAAATTCACTCAAGGCTACTAGACTGTAAACTCTTTCACATGGGTTAAATGTGAAAGAAGGGAGTTAGTCTGCCAATATTATTCCAGGGGTACCAGTTTGAAAGTGCCATCTGAACCCAGAAGGGCCTGTGGTCCTTCCCCACACAGACTTGAAAGTCTCCTGGCTGCAGGAAGTGGCCATTGTTCACAAGACCCATTGCTGCTGCAGGTCTTCCTCTGGACTCCACAGGATGCAGGAAACTGACTCAGAACCAACCTGTCTGTCTGTGTGCTGGGGTGTGGCTGTCATCCTTGCTTCCACAGTACAGATGCTCTATGCTCTTTTGGCTTTCGACATCTGGTTCAGCCTATCCTATCTGGATCTCTGCTCCCCATCATCCTGCATCACCAACAGCATTTGGTTAATAAGTTGCCCACCATGAGGAAGTCATTGCACTAGTTGCTATGACCACAAGCAAACATAAGAAGTCCCTGGCTGGAAGCAAGTAAGGATGAAAGCAAGTTAAAATGTGCATTCATCAACTGTGATAGTAACTCTTAGAACAGAACTGGGAAGAACTTCACAGCTCATGTCACCATGAGGTGCTTTACCCACCTAAGTAGGGGGGCATCAAGATCAAAACCCAGGTACCTGACTGGCCTGCTTCCATCTCACTATGTGACCTTCTCCATGGTCATTCTCTGTCCTCTCCTACCTTGAGTGACCTTCCATGTAATGTATAAACTGCAAAGATATTCTTGAAAATATTCTTGTGAGTTATGCTCAACTTTTTAAATTGCACACAGAGAAAAAAGAAACTACCTTGGAGATAATATTTTCAACACAGGCTTATACACAGAGTATGTGTCTAATAGGACTTTATTAATACTCATAGTTTAAACCTTTTCTAGTAAAGTAACTATATGCTGGAAAGAACACTAGACTGGGAAATAAAGAGAATCTGAATTTAGTCACATGCATATCACATCTAGCTGGTCTCTATAGCAACTCATTATAGTAAATGTGAAAATTAAATAAGGACTGACCTCCTAGATTCCATTCTGCTCCATTAATTTTTTTTTTTTTTTTTTTGGGTGTGAACAGATATAAACACACTACACTCTGTTAGGTGCATTATGTCAGATCTCAAGAAAAGACAGAGTCTGGCTGGGCACAGTGGTACACCTCTGGAGGCGGAGGCAGGAGGATCGCAAGTTCAATCCAGCCTCAGCAACTTGGAGACCCTGTCTCAAAATTTACAAAACAAAAAGACTGGAGATGTGGCTCAGTAGTTAAGCAATCACCTGTACAAAAAAAAAAAAAAAAAAAAAAAAAAAAAAGACAATAAAGAAAAGGAAAAAAAGAGAGAGAGTCTGCCTTTTCATAGTTTAGTGCAAGAGCTGGGTGAGAGAGCTCAGTGGCAGAGAACTTGCCTAGCATGCATGAGGTCCTGGGTTCCATCCCCAGCACCAGAAGGAAAAGAAAAAGAGGAGTGGAATAATCATCATAATTCAATGTGATACAAAGGAAGAAAGCGCAAAACTAATAATGGTCAATGATGACTTCTTGCTTATTACCATCTCATTAAGTTCCTCTTGTTAACCAAGTTAAAGCATCTATAATTTAATGTAGTGAACTGAACAGTGTCCACCCAAAATTCATGTCTACCCTCAGAATGTGACCTTATTTGGAAACGGGTTTTTTCAGATATAATTAAGGTAAGGATCAAGATGAGATGATACTAATTAGGGTAGGCCCTAAATCTAGTTTCCTAATAAGAGGGCAAAGGACACACAGAAACACAGACAGATCCTGGGAAAACGGGCAGAGACTGCAATGATCCTGCCACAGGCAAGGAACACATGGAGCCACTGCAAGCTGGGCAGGCTACCAAGTGTGTCCTCTAGACCATGGGAGGAATGAGACCAGGCTGACTCCTTGCTTTCAGTTCTCCTGAACCATGAGAGATAAATGTCTCTGTTTTAAGGCACCATGCTTTGGGTCATTTGTTACAACAGCCCTAGAAACCAGGCATTTACGTTTATTTAGCAAGACAAGAATTATGAGACAAGGGGAGTAACTTTTTTCTTTTTAAATTACATTCAATTTATGTTTACATGGTTTAAAATATTTTTTCCATAAACCTGTACTTTCTGTTCTAAATGTTTTTATTTGAGAGGAAACAAACTTCCTATAATGTAGCACTCCTAAGCAACACAAACACCATTTTTCATTAAATTAGTAAAATTATAGGTATCACCAACTGTAAAGTTTAATAGTATTCACCTCAACCAACAGAAATAGAATGGGTTTTTATTAGTGTCACACTGAAGACTAGCATGTTTAAAAACCCCTCATCTTTGTCCAGTGAACAACTGTGAATACATCTGAGAAATAAAACATGAAACGTCGTGGTGTTCAAATTCTGGGGAAAAAAGAACTATCCATTAAGATTTTATCCATCACTGTCATTGCTATTGAGATTAGAAAATAAATACATGGACATTGGCATAGAGGGAGCAAGACAGGGATGATGGATAAGCACAGAATTTATAGCTCATTGCACAGGACAAAGGTCTTGCCTTTGCCAACCATGATCCGGGGGCGGCAACCACTTTTCCCCCCTTGTGAGATTACAACATCCAGCATCATGTTAAAGTTTAACATTATTATCTCTACAAGAGGGAGTGTCACCCACGCTTACAGCCAAAAATTTCCAGAGAATTATGTCTCCTAAACCATGCCAGTGCTATTTCACTTGTGTACTAGAATTTTATTTATTTTTATTTCAGTAAAACAATGGAGATGAAGATAAATTAGGAATTAATTTGCATACACATAGAATTAGTAAGGAGTGTAAATCAGCTCAAAATTCTACACTGTTTCTGGCAAAACATAAAACAAAATTATATAAGAAAAAAATAGGCAAACCCTATCTTCTCCCCAAGTATCTTTGCTCTTCCTCTTACCGAAAAAGCCAGACAAAAAGAGAAAAGTCTTTTCCATGCCCATCCACAGGTTTGTACACATCAAGGAAAGTAGGCCTGTATCTCTAGGCAGGTTTTTGAAGCACAAGAAGGCTTTGAGGCTAAGAGTCATGTTTCCAGCCACCAGTGCCTTCATTTTCCTCTGTATGGCAAGAGACTGAAGATGCTGCAAAACCACTGATGGCTTAAAGATGAGAATGACTAGCCAAGTGCTACGGCATGCACCTGTTGTCTCAGCAACTTGGGAGGCTGAGACAGGAGGATCTCAAATTCAAAGCCAGCCTCAGCATCTTAGCATCTTAGCAAGACACTGTCTTGAAATTAAAAATAAAAAGGACTGGAGATGTAGATGCACAACACCCCTGAGTTCAATCCCTAGTACCAAGGAGGGAAAAAAAGAAAATGACCAAGTTTAGCCAGTTCTCTGAGAATGGATCCACTCTGGTGAGCTTCTGACCTTTTAAACTAATATTATCTTTCCCAACTTTTAGTTATTTCCAGTCTTCTACTGTTCGACAATACCTCTGGCTTTATCCAAACTCTGAATTTCTCAGAGAAAAGAGGACTCAGTCTGTTTTTCTAATATTTATAACTACCACCACAGGCCCAAGAAAAAGAAGGGAAAGAATTACACACTGTAACTTTAAATTGGTTAACTACTTTTTCCCAGGATGGTTGGTTAGTTTATTTATTTATTGGTGCTAGGAACTGAACCCAGGGCCTCATGCATGCTACATACTCTACTACCGAGCTATACCTCTGGCCCCTCCCAGGCAAGTTTAAATCTGGCTGCCTTACTTCTCTCCCCATTCTGGCCACTGTTTTAGGCAGAAAAGTCTGGAAATCAGTTGTTTTACTTCCTCCTCCTAAAATGACCTAAAGCTGTGTCCTCTTTGATTTTTCTGCACTTTGGAGTCAGGCCTGACCTATTTAAACCCAAGGGCAACATACATACTCTTTGCTCTCTCCTTTCTCTCAGCAAATACCTGGATCCTGGGTTATATTGTGTTGGACACAAGCCAACTATGGAGCTCCAAGGAGACCAGTAAATACTTCACTGAGATTCTTCTATGGTATCTGGCCTCAGGTGGACTCACTCATGTCACTGCATTTCCTCCCTGAGTCCTGAGAGTTCTGCCCTCCTGAACAGGCTCTTAAAGTAATTTTGACTTTTTTTTTTTTTCCTTCACAACCAAGTCTGGACTTCTTGACACCATGACCAACAAAGTAATCCTCATTTGATTCCTTTCTGTGAAATTTTTGTCTAATTTCATTCATGGAATCCTAGCTCTCCGAACACCCCAAAATTAGTTTTTGTTTTGTTTTGATTTGTTTTCTTTACTTTTACTTTTTTCTTGTTTTTCCTTAAATAACCATCGGGGTTTTCTGGTTCCATCTTCCCAGGGAAAGTGACTATGAATTTCCAAGTTGAGCTGGCTTCCCAGTTGAGGTGATCTTTCAGCATCTTCTGAACACTCTTACCTGGAGCAGGCTGCCTGGTCTGTAATCCCCCACCCACCACCTCCATCACCTTCAGGCAGAAGCAGGGGACACTCACAGGCAGCAGAGGCACAAAGGAGTCTTTGCCACTTGTGCCCTTCACCCAGCCCTGAGCAGCTTCCACACCTAGTGCTTTAAGGTGAGATGTTTCTTCAAGCTGGAAAGTTGCTACCTCAGTAGCCATTTGTTTTCTTTCCTTTCTAAATCTGACCTGCTGATCCATTTCCACACCTACTGCATCTTTTACATTACTCTGATTGCACCTTCCCTCCATTGGGGGGAAGTCGCCTGTGTAAAAGATACAAGAAAAATATAAATACCAAATTCTGCACCTAGCGGCCCCTGTGGCAGGACCTGTGCCATATTCCACATGGTCTCGGGCCCTGCTGTCTTGGATCAGGCTGTGATTCCCTCTGTCTGAAATGCAGTTCTCCCACCCCCCACCTTATTCCTCCAAAGCCTCCAGGGACCAGGCCCCTCTAGAGCAGTATAATCAATCTCAACCTTGCATGACATTGCACAGTGCTCTACCCACATGGCGGTCACAGTGACACAACTGCCCACCCAGATTGAGAGTCCCTCAGCACAGGGGCTTTCTTATTACACTTCATTGTTAATGCCTTGAGAGGTACCTGGAACACGATACCAGATTAATGTCTGTAGCATAAACACATACAATTATTATTATTATTTCACTATTGCATCCCAAAACATATTGATTACAATAGCATATTGATTATTAGTAGTAAACATATTACATAAATTAAAATCACTATTTTACACACACACACACACACACACACACACACACACACACATATCTATACTAAAACCCATTAAGTCACTGACAGTATTTACATGTGTTAAATTATCACAATGTACTTCATAAATTTGTACAATTTTAAAATAATTAACAAACAAAAAAAATAAGGCTGGGTACAGTGGTGAACACCAGTAATCCCAGTTACTCAGGAGGGTGAGGCAGGAGGATAGCAAATTTGAAATCAGCCTGGGCAACTTTAGCTAAGACACTGTCTCAAAAAAAATCTTGTTTAATGTGGAGGATGGGTGGGTAGGGTAGTGGGGATGTAGCTCAGTGGTAAAACATCCCTGGGTTCAATTCCCATTACTGCAAATAAATAAATAAAAACACAAATAAACAAGTCGCTAATCATTAATAGCTAAACTCCAAGGTGAGAGTTTTATAAATCATTTCTTTAAAGATTAAAAGTCTAAGGAGGCTCATTTTTTAAATACAAACACACATGGCATTCTCTCACCAGGCAAGCTGACTAGAGTAAGCTCAAAAAACAGTTTTGCTCATTCTGCCTGAATTAAATATTTGAAGGATGATGGAAGTGGAAAATAAAGAAAAAAATTTTCTGGAAATATCTATTACAAGAATATTGATGTTGGTATTTCCAGCTGGAGGGAGGATACCAAAAGATGTTATAATCATGACCTCAAGTCCCCTTTCTTAGTGAACTTATAATGAAATGCATTATAGAAGAGAAAAACCAAAATCATTAGTCTAGGTACCATTCTTACAAGCTTTGCAATTGTCACTGTGCCTAATATAAACATATCTATTTTGGAGGATCTAGGTTAAAGAACATTAAAATAACCTCAACAGCACTTTCATGCTTTCATGTGCTCCTTGAAGGACTGACTCCTCTAAACACAGATCAAAGGCAGGACCCTCCACAAAAAAAAAAAAAAAAAAACCACTAACCTAAAAAAAAAAGGTCATTTGTATCATTTTCTCCTAAGCATCTGAATAATCTGAGGAAACTAACCTTGAACTATAGAAACAGGTGCAACTCTTCCGCTCACAAAATCACCATCCATCCTAAATCATTCTTAAGAGAAATCATTCTACAGATCAGAATTATTCAAGTTCATGTACCAGTCAAGCAGGAGGACCCTCAAGCTCTGGAATATAACTATTTTTAATCATCAAGCAAAAAGGTAAAAAGAAAGATACATTAATATATGAATAGGAAGATACACTGTCCCAATTAGAATGTCCAGACTCCTGATGATGTCTGCATAGATAACTGAGTACTCTAACATTTAAATTACTTAAGACTTAAAAATTTAAAATATCTTGTTTTGAAGCCAACTATATATTTGAAAAACTCAAAGCTCTGAAAAGAACTATAGAATTTCTGTAAAGAGGTGGTTTATTACTGAAATCACCGCATTCACCGACATTTGACCCACTTTAACCGTGATGCCAACACGTCAAGGAAGAGCTAATCATTTCCCTTTCAACTGCCAAATCTCCTGAGCAGTCAGGCAGCTTGAAACTTCAGGCATAGGGAAGTTATTTCAGGACCCATAGGATTTATGATGATAATGGTCTGAGGAAACCACAGCAGTTAGGTCCTTCCAGTCTTTTCCCTTGTCCTTAGGAGTTTAAAAATAAGTAAGAAAATCATTCTTTAAATTGGTAGACCAATTTCAGGGGGTGGAGTGCATGCCGCAGCGCATGATAATCACAGAGTCACAAGGTCCACAGAGAACCACATCTGCCACAAACACAGTTCCTCCTGATCCTGCTCTTTGATTATACCAAGCATGATCTGAGCCCTTGCCCTTTTAATTTCTGTTTTACCTCTTTCCTCTCTCTCTAACCTACTGGCAGTGAACTTAAATTCCAATAAAAGTAACCTAAAAATGTGCTTATGGTAATGGCTGAGATTTACTTGTGTTCTATTTTTATCCAGTGTTTCTCTGCAAAGTCAGCTATTAACTACAATAAATCTAGAAGCCACTGGGTGTGTGTGTGTGTGGGGGGGTTATATGTCAAAAACAAAATACTGATTTTGAAGTTTAAAGATGCATTTATTTCTTCTTTTGAGGCAGGTGTGCTTCTGACAGCTCTATTAAGTTCTTAGACTATCTCTAGGGACTTCATTCAATTCATTAAAAAAAAAAAAAAAAAAAGTGCAGCCTGGGGCCCAGCAGCTCCTTCTCCTGGTCCCTTCCATTCTTTAGAAGCAGAATGAATTCTGGCTTCCAATGGCGGTTATTAGTAAGTCGCCTGTCTCCTGTGCATCTGCTTGGGAAACCCTTGGTGTGATTCAGAGTAAACAAATGCTTCTGAAATCTGCTGTCAGGTCAGCCAAGGAATCTGTCACTTGACCTTCATAGAGCAGTCAGGAATGTCAAAATTAAAGAAACTAATAGAAAAGAACATACTTTCAATGCCATGTAGGAGGGGAGGGAGGAATTAAGGACAGAGCCTTAGTGGGCACCCCTGGGTCCTGAGGTCTGAGCAGCCTACCTCATCTGTCCAGATCCTCACTTCTGATCTGTCCAATGAGGGATCTGGCCAGGTTTTCTCTGAGGCTTCTTCCAGCCCTAACACTTTACAAAACTGAAATTTTTTGAATATTCATTTCATCAGAAAAGAAAGACATCTCTGAAATTGCTGTAGCCTCTGAGATTTTATAACCAAAACAGAGTAATTTTGTTGGGCACCAAAAGCTTTTCCTATTAGAAGTGAGCATCTTGGATCAATTCTCCAGTTTTGGGGCAATGTGAGAAAGGATGACAATGTTTTTAGAAGTTGTTATTTTTCTCTGAGCTTCATTTCTTGAGTCACAGAGATTTTAATTTCTGCTTTCAATTAATTTAAATTGCATTTAAACATTTTTTGCAGCTCTCTGATGTATAAATCAAAGTACTCATTGAGCAACTACTGTGGGCCCACGATGCAAAATGAGGATCACAGCATTTTGAGACGGACTATTAAAAGGTCACATGAATTTTGTGTATGGGGATATGAGCGGTTTATTAAGAAATTCATGAAAAACCAGAGGCTCGGTTCAGATTTCTCTGTCATTTTTTTTATAATTCCCATTTGTATTAATGAAGAGCAAATGTTGTCTGAAGCTGTAGGCCAAAAGTATTTAGTGGGGTAGAATTAGTTTTAAATAATAGAAACAGGTCTTAATTTCATCATTTCTTGACTTCTTTAAGGTAGATGATATGAAGAAAGATATGACGTAGAAAACTTGGGGAGGAATGTAAATTGTGTAAAAACCAAGTCAATTTTTTGATGTCCAAATAGCAGAGGAGAAAGGAGAAGCAACAGAAGGAGAACTCAGGCGTTATCAGAGAATGTGGGTGAAGCCAAAGCTTAGAAAGCTATACTGGTTTCTGAAGGGCAAGGAAGCAGTAGATGGTCATCCTCTTTGCAAAGCCAGAGTGATTACAGGAGTGTTTAAAACAAAATGCTTATAAAAAGAACTGGGATGGGGCGGGGCCTGGGGCTCAGTGGTAGAGCACATGCCAAGCATGGCACAGGGTTCGATTCTCAGCACCACATACAAATAAATAAAGGTCCATCAACAACTAAAAAATATTAAAAAAGAAGAAGAAAAGGAGGAGGAGGAGGAGGAGGAGGAGGAGGAGGAAGAAGAAGAAGAAGAAGAACAACAACAACAACTGGGATGCCCAAATACAGCCACAGGTCAGAAACACCAATGTGTACTTTATTAAATGGTGCTGAAAAGAAAATGGAAGAGAAGATAAACATGTAAAAAAAAATTGACATATTTTAGTAACATCTACTCAAGAGATCGCTGTTCTGACAAACTCAACCACTCAAAATAAGATCAGGAAGCAGGAGGTCACAATGGCCTCCAACCAAAGGGCATGACGCTGGGGATTGTGCCTCAGGATCTCATTAGTCTTCAGGTCAATATGGCTGCAATAAACTGGATTGCTCAGACCCTCCCCGCAAGTCTCAATTAGAAACACCAAACCAGAAAACGGTGGGACTGGAAGAGGCAGCACAAGTACAGAGGTAAAAAGAGAAAACCTTTCTGCATAAGGACAATATGAAGCAGTCCCTGTGAGATCAAGGACACAAGGTGGAGATCCACTTCATGCCAAAATAAGGATCTTTACAAACTTCAGCAGCCATCAGGGCATCACCAGATTATTATGAGGTTCAATGACTTTTCAAGGACACTTTCCTAGGCATCAAAATAAAATTAAATTATATCCTGCAGATGGAGCAGAGTTATTTCAGGGTCAAGGAAAGAGAGTGGGACTAAGTCACAAGAAATGAATGCAGATCCATTCTGAATCACATATTATTCACATGGCTCCAGACAAGTCATTTAATCTTTCAGGGCCTGACTTCTCCCAGTAAAAGGAGATGATGCCACCTGTCCTGCCCATCTCACAGGATTGTCATCATGATAAAATGAGATCAAATGTTTGTGAACACTAAGTAAACCATGACCTGAAAGTTAGCTCCACAGGTGTACTACAGTTAGCTCCACAGGTGTACTGCGTTCACAACAAAATATTTCAGATTATTGTAGACTTCGGAAAAATAAATGAGGCATCCATTATTATGTACAATTATAATACACCAATATAAAATGCAAAAGAAAAAATAAATGAGGCAAGCTTCTGTTACATGGAAAAAAACCAATAAGTGAAAGGCATATTTTGCTAACATCTTATGCAAGCTAACACATAGTACACAGGCTCATCATCTAGGAAGGCCTCTCTAGTCAACCACCAGTCTTTTACAACAACAACTTTATGTTTCAAAGAAAATGCTTTTTTTTTTAATTTAGTTCAAACATAGAATCTCCAACACATACAGTCCAGAGCCCAAAGATTCAAAAGCAGTTAAATGGACCAAGCATCTCAACTCATTTTCCCCTGTGTGAAAGGGACACAAAAAACACAGTAACAGGGAAATCTATAGGAATGAGGCAGACATTGGCCAGATAGTGGTATTCATGTGCTTCCCCCAGGGTTGGCCCCCAGATGTGAGGAAACAAACACTGTGCTGGGGCAGGCACATTGCAAATTACTCCATCCTGCTGTGACTGCTCCTTTCACATGGACATGGTCCCAAGCAAGGGGTTCAGAGGGAAACTCAGGAAAATACCCACTATGGTGGATAAATGGTTAGAAGCTCACAGTCACAAATTGGTTTTTAGACCAGGCAGTTTTCTGAGATGCAGTCCCAATCACACTGTATCGCAAGGCACCTGGAGTGTGCCAGGCCTTTCTACAGGGTTTTGTGATGCTTGTGCACTAGAGAGAAGGAACTCTCTAGTGCACAAGCATCACAAAACCCTGCTGAAAGAACTGAAGTCCACAGACAGCAATATTTTGCAAAATCAAAGTTATGACCTAATAGGGAGTCATAAAATCAAGTTGTTAGGCCAAGACTGATATTTTCTATTTAATAAAGTAGAAATAAAACAAGAGAGACTAGAGAGCACACGTGTCAACACATGGTAAAGGGACGTCGTTTCCCAAAGCTCTTAAGTGTGTGTACATACACAGACAATGTGCAGACTTGGAGCCAAAGAGAAGTATACTCATTACTCCAGACACAAGCAGAACTTTTGAAAGTCTATGTCATAAATAACCGTAATGATGCTTTTGAGGCACAGGAAAAAAATAAATGTTCACACCACAGTTCTACTGCAGAAGATTCTTCCCTCCATTTGAAATGAAATTTATTGTAGAAAAAAAAAAACTAGCTCAACTTTTTCAGAAACCAGAGAAAAAAATTCACTGCTTGAACTTATGTTGAAATTTATATGAGTTGGAGTTTGTACACGACTTTCAAGATTTCTCAAGTTGGTGGCACCACCTCTCCCTGGTTACAATGACACATGAATGAACACACACCAACTGAACAAACCAACACATCCCAGAGGGTGGGACGTAAGCAGAGTCTGGTGATCCAAAGGAATGGAGGAAGACAGAGTCCCCCACCCTTCATAAAACAGCCAAAGGACACCCAGGAGACCAGCCACCTGAGGCCTGCTTATAAATCAAATCAAACTGGAACCCTTAAGGCAAAAGAACATCCAGGCATTCATATTTAAGGGCAAAGAACTGGGCTTGCAAAGCTAAAAGGGGGGGAAAAAAGCATTTAAATCATCTCTTTATAGTAGGAATAGAGTGTGCTGACTAACTCAGTAATAAAATCACTTTAAGGTAGAAATCAAAGTTCTTTTTCCAGGAAGTCAATGTACTCTGTGTACTTTCTATTGGTGGGGGGAAGAAAAAAAGATTATGTAAATAGAAAACTCCTAGGCAAGGCAATCCCAGCAACCACACCAAGCACCAGCCACAACCACCCACAAAGGTAAATTCACAAATTGTCTTTTGTATGCTTTGTAACAGAATCCTTGACCAATCAGGACTAAAGCAACACCCATATACCTGTGCTCAGGTAAGAATTCCAGTTGATTTCAAGATGTAATACAGGAACACCAGACACTGTTTCTGCCTTCGTTTCCAATTACCAAGTGAAAGAGAACCTTAGGGAAAGGAGACAAGAGAAGCATACCAACTGCAAGATAGATTTATTCTCATTTTCTCTTTTAAAGTTTATGATAAGGAAAAAAATTAAGTCATGCAGTTCACTGAAATCTCAGCTGCTTGTAACTTTTAGTTTTCCTTCAAGAAAGACAAACAGACATTGAACCCAAACTTGACAATCAGCTTGTGCCACTTGAATGAGTTCAACCATCGAAGAGTTAGCCTCTAGCCTTGTTTCATACTTTGTTCAACCATGTACACAAAGTTTATTAAGCTGTGCCTTAAAAACACACCTAAAATACTTGAAGTGCACAATTAATCATGCAAGCAGCACTTTCAGAAATGTGACCACGCTTGAATGATTTAGGAGATGGCTCCAAACACTCTTAGCAAAAAAGCAGCAGAACAGAGACAGGGAGACTCTCCTCTCCTTATCTAGCTTATTCCCTCCAGTTCATGACCACCTTCTTCCACTATCCATTCATTACCACTCCCAACATAGTCTTTTTCAAAAATAAGAGAGCATGAAAATGGCAGGGTAGAGTCCCTCCCTCTTCATTCACCATCCCTAACAAGTACCTGCTCGAGGATCAGCCCTGCGGGCCAGGTCTCTCCAGGTAATCTTACAATTCCAGCTATTTCGATCTTGAACCCAGGGAAGGCTCATGCCACAGTGAGTTTCTTTCCTTCCAGGTTGCTTTATACTGAGTCTGCTGAGCAATAGGAGCTCTCAGAACATAATGTGGCACATGGGAAATGTGCCAAAGTCTGAACTCGAGGAATGAGTCCACTAGGTAGTGGTAGAAGGAAAGCAGCAGCTAGGAGTCCCAGCTCACAAATCTACCCCACTTCCCCTGGGGAGATGGTCTCCTACAACTGCTGGGCCAGGCAAGTGCTCACCATTTATCATAGTGTTTAAATGGCCAAAGTGTGGGGAGGCCAGCACAGTAATGGGCTTTAGTAAAGAACTGAATAAATAATGGCTGGTTTAATATCCATGATAATCAGTCAGGCATCAAATGTCAGCCACAAAATGATAGGGAATGTCCTGAGATCCTCAATCAGAAGGCCCAGAAAAGAGGCGGAGTGCAGGCTGGGGAGGAGGGGAATTAGTCCCAAACACCCCTGGCACCTATCTCAGGCTCCTCCAGCCTCACACCAGGCACATTGGTGTCCACAAAAATATGGATGTTGATTATGCATAGGTTTTCCAATCACCTTTATTAAGACAGTGATCACCAAAAATATCCTCTTTAATTAAGAAGATAAAAAATCCATCTGTGCACAGTGACACACACCTGTAATCCCTGTAACATGGAAGGCTGAGGCAGGAGGATCACAAATTCCAGCCTCAGCAATGTAGGGAGACCCTGTCTCAATAGAAAATAAAAAGGACTGAGGATACAGCTCAGTGGTAAATTGCCCCTGGATTAAATTCCTAACACCCACCCCCCCAACCAAATCTAAAGTAATGGCCACTTGCATCTCATAAAGCTAAATCAAGTTTAACTGTATCTTTGAAAATCACAGAGGGTATTGCTACAGGATCAAGGAATTATTAAAACCTGTGACATCCTTTCATAAAGACAGCCTAACATAACAATCTGTAGGCTCATAACTGCCTTTCCTAATGTGTCTATGGAATCGTTCCAACCAGACCTTTATCTCTTTTCAGCAACAGCAGCCCTAGATGACCTGAGTCTACCCTCAACCTCCAAGCCACTCTACGGGCCAGGCCTAGAGCAGTCTTCTTCAATGCAGCTTTGACCAGGTAATCGCACAACAAATACTTACCACCTGTAGAGTCAGACACTGGATAAGACACAGGCTAGACATCAAAGAGCTTCAAACTCAGGAGAGGTAAGAAGCACACCCCAAACATTCTCATTTTTGCCTCAAACCAAAAATCATAGACTCCATGACCCTAAATACCCTAGGTATTTTGATATTATTTCTCTCTGAAGAATTATACTTGGCCTCTGTCTCATCACATGAAAGTTTTCAGTTCTTTCTAAATGATCTGAAACTATCTTGCTCATCAAACCAATTAATATTTTTATCGAACACACATGATATTCAGACATATTAAACAGATCAATTCATTCAAGGTATCACTATGTGTCTGGCTGTAGTAAGCACTCACTAAATATCAGTGATTGTTAAAATTTATGGGTGGTCTGGCTGATTTAGACATGACTTTCAGTTTAGTATTTTATTCATTTCAGGATTTGACATGTTCAATGAAGTATGAATTCCCTGGAAGATTACATCCCTCCGGAGTTGCCTGGGTTGTACAAGTACTTCAAAACCACCTCTTTCTATACTGAAAATCAAAGATACATTTTGACTCAACTGTCTACTGTAATGAAGAGATTGCCAACCCAATGTCCTCATCTAGTACATACAACCAGATCCACTTTATAAGTTGACACAGAATCTAAAAAACATAGCCTGAGTTAGTGCATTATACCTGCTACCAATCTGAACGATAAATAGGCATTACTCCCATTTACAGAGATGAAAACTAGAGCTTAAAGAGATTTTGTGATCACACCAGGTCACACAATTAGCAAGTGACAGAAATGAAACATCAAGAGGCATGAGCAAGGGAGGCAGACGGCGTAGGTCCTAGACAATACTATCAAGACATCGTCACTGAAGAGTCCAAGGACGAAGGCCACTGAAGGGTTCCAAGCAGGGAAGTCACACCACGTGACTTATGTGTGATGCTTAGTGGGATCACAGATGCTACTGCGTTAAGATCGGCCTGGATGGGGATGGGAGTAGGGTGCCAGCACAAAGGTAAAAATGGGGAAACCAGCTAAGAACACACAGCATACTGTCAGGCTGTCCCTCCTTATCTGTCTGGACATCCTCCACTCCACACCTCATATCTACTCACTACAGTCAACCTTACTATTTGGTCAAAACAGCCATGATCCAAGGTTTTTGCAGAGTGCTGATGCATGTGTTATTTGGGTACAATGGTAAACAGCAGGCTGTCCCAAAATTATATTCCTAAAATGTGAATCTTCTCTTTGGCTACACTCAAAGACGTCCAGATATTAAGCACACAGCATTACTAGAACCCACATTCAGCCTGTGTAAACAGCACCATCAACAGCCCTGGGTGAGTTGTGCTGTGAGTTCATCAGCCATTTACTGAACACTTTGCCTTGGGGGCAAAAAAGATGAATTCGTTTGTTTGGCTGTCTGCCATAAAAGAGTTCGCAGTCTAATCAAGCCATGGGCAAGTAAACAAATAAGTACAACCCAGCCTATGACAAATGCAGTTCCAGAGGGAAGAAGACAGAGAAACAACACAGAGGAGGGAGAGAGCAGCTCTGCCCTGGAGGATCAGGGGAGACTTCCCAGGCTGTTACGTGAGTTTGGAAGGTTAAGAAGGAAATTCTATGGTCTGGAGCTGGAATGTCCCCCAAAGGCCCATGTGCTGAGGTCCCGATCCCCAATTCAGCAACGTTCAGAGGTACAGGTTGGGGAAGTGATTATATCATGAGGACTCAGACCTCATCTGCGGATTAACCCACTGATAGCTGAATGGACTACTGGGAGGTGGTGAAATCTGTAGGTTGGAGGAAGGTCACTGGGGATATGCCCTGGGAGGCTATTTTTTATCCCAGGGGTCCCTCCCCGCCTTTCTCCTTTAAGTTGTTCATGTCAAATTCTTGGTCACAGTGATAGAAAGTTGACTAACACAGAAGTCAACAAGCAGAGAAGGGGGCTGGGGCATCCCAGCATAGGGATTGGGAATGTGAGGGAATGGACCATGCAGAGTGCTGAGCTGTCAAAACTCTGGAGTCTGCATACACCTTCAAGGGAGGGGGAGGAGGCAGATCAC
This sequence comes from Spermophilus citellus, assembly GCF_964194105.1. Taxonomy (NCBI): domain Eukaryota; kingdom Metazoa; phylum Chordata; class Mammalia; order Rodentia; family Sciuridae; genus Spermophilus; species Spermophilus citellus. The sequence continues at coordinate 147,627,641 of NC_138186.1, forward strand.
ACAGGTTTCACTCCATGTGAAGAGATATGAGCTTCATTCTATAGGCAACACAAGCCCCCGAGAGTAACCCAATTGCATTTGTATTTTAGAAAGATAACTCTGGGAACAGGGTAGACTCAAGGATAGATCAAAGTGAGACAATAGTAGAAAAAGCAAGAGAAGAAGACCATTCAGCAGTCCAGAAAAGAGCTGATAAAGACCAGAACCATGAAGGCAGCCAGGTGGTTACAAACACAACAGATCTTAAGGAGATAAAATTAATAAGATTAAAGTTAACTGAAGTACTTGATAGGAAATATTGGACTTTCAAAAGAACCCTGATTTGATAGAAAATATTATAGTCAAAACCTATAAAAACCCTGAAATTATATGGAAACATAATACATATAATAATTACCAAAAAAATGAATTATGAACCCTAGTTAGTGTACAGGGTCTTGGAAATTATTTTAGAAATCACTATTTGTAAAGAACAATTTCAAAAAAGTTTTCATAACTCAGAAAAGACATTTCAAAAGAAAAGAACACAAATTACCTCCAAACCCAAGCCCTGACAAGTGACTTCTTTTACCACTCTATTTTTAATAATCTTAAGTGTCTAATTCTCAAAACAAGTTCACAATCTTTTTTAAAATTAATTAAAGAGGGGTATTAAATAAAACATAATCTCAATAGAACTTCAACAATTTAATTACCAAATAAAGATGTTTTTGTAACAAAAAGAGGCAGTGTGGCAACAGAGTGGCAACTTCAAAAGAACAAATAATCAAAGGTCAATCAAGGGCAGTTTCAGTGGGCCAGATAAAATATTAAGTGGCACTCACTCTTTGTCTCTTTCACAGAACATCAACTTCAGTAGGAAATTAAGAAGGAAAACATTATATTTGCTGCACTGAGAGTATTGTTCATATCTCTTTTGTGAAACTCCATTTAGCTATTTTTCTGATGTACAGAAAGGTCCTCAAAATAAATAAAAAATATTTAGTTTTACTTACATATTTGGAATGCTTCTTTGAGAACATTTATCAATGTTTCTAAGGTTTCCTTAAATCTACAAAGAAATTATTCTTAAGTCCCATAATTTTAATGATTTCACTACTGAAAAATAAAACATAGCTATTTACATGGAAACAGGATCTTGAACTTACTGCTTTTGGTCTTCAAAGCCATTTTTCTCCATTATAATATCTAAAGTCATTACTAATATAATTATGCACAAGTATCTCTGTTCTTCTGCAACTATTTTATGGGGGGGATGAGGGTGAAATTACTTTATATATAGCCAACTACCACCCTCAAAAATTAATGATCTGGTGTATGGATTATTCATTGACTTTACAAGGGCCATCTCTGGACTTGGTTCCCCCTCTTGGGGGGCAGTGCTCAGCATCAAACCCAGCACCTTCAAATACTAGTCACTGGCTCTGACACTGATCTACTTTCCCGGTCCAACCTCTGGCCATTTTTGAAATTATTGGGAAGGGAGGGCGCTAAAATTCAAATGAGGCAAATTTGGTAATGTTATTAAGTACATATGATACAGTCCAGGAGAAAATGAAAATGCTGTTTAAAACAAAGCTTTGCATGTCAATTGCCTTCTCTGTCTGCCAACCTGCCAATTTCCAGATCGTCAATCACGCCTCTGCACAGCTAAACAGAGAGCTGGGGATACAACAAAACATGCTCTGCTCAGTGACAGTATACCCCATGATTATTCCACTGTTTTTTATTTTATACGTGAGCAAGGAAAGGCAAGTACAGAATAAATACTACTAATCATTAGTTTTTCTCAGGAACCTTCTATAGTGCTGGTAAAGAAAGTGCTCGTTAAATACTGTTTAATTTCATACTAACATTCAGGAGATATAAATAAAGTACTTTAACCTGGACCTGGACCTTCTCATCCAAGCCATTCAAGTTAAAATTTTTCACAATTATCCTGCATTCTCTATTTAATTTCCCATTAGATGTCTTCTGCGCTTCTCCATTTACATATGAACTCTACTTCAGGGCCTATGTGCTAGATGTCTTTGTATTCTGCACATAGTATTCAGTTCTTATTACTCCCAATGAATGTCCTCACAGCTCCATATGGAAAGTACACATTGTCTCATCTACAACTACACTCCCCTTCTCACAGGCATCTAATAAAATAGCTCATGATTCACTTAGTATAATAATTAAAGCATTGATTCCCAATCTTGATTTGTGTGGTTAAGTCAAAACATCATCTGCTATTGTAAGGGATCACATCACTAAGATTTTACCCAATTCATTATTACCTTCCTAAGTACAAATGTTGACACAAGAGAGTTCTGAAACTTGTTATGAGTTGTAACAAAATAAAAGTGTAAGTGCTTACTGGTAGTTGCTGTAGACATCCACTATGTATCTTCTAGAAACTTTTTAAATTCAGAAAAAGCAGTGTATTTGAAAGATGCATATTAGCCACTTCTAATCTTAACCAAAGTCACTGTAAAAAGACTCTGTTTCATAAAATAAATCTGTATCTTATACAACTGTCTATCCACCCTGATAGCAGGGATTCATTCATTGGGACTCCTTGTGCAAACCGGTGTCACTTACAGACAATGGGCAGGGAACAGACAAGCAGACAGGCCTTGCAGCAGCTCCTGGAGGTGGGGGAGAAATCACCAGGAGGCTGCAGAACCAGCCTTTCTGCCATCCAGAACCCACAGGTGCAGGCCTGACTTGTCAGCCTACAGCTGCCCCACTTCTCGCCATGCCTGATGGTAGTGTTTGAATGTGTGAGAAGGAAATGTGCAGCAGGTTTTTAGAAAACTGTAAATCAAAGAATACTTAAGTAAGGTAGGGGGTTGGGGGAGTAAAACTAAAAGGAAAGTGGATTAGGTTGCCTGTGATCTGGGCAGCCCAATATAAAAGATGTGCTTTCCATTCCCATCAGACCAATATGTCTTCAAAGCATATTTATTGGAAACCAAATCCTAATATGGCCATTAGGTATTCATAGCACCAATCAATAATCCCTGCTAGAGTTTCAACATATTTGATGCTCTCAAAAAGAAAACAAAACAAAACAAAAAAACCCTCAAATCTGCATAATTTTTCTTAAAGACTTTTTCTCTTTCGATCCACTAGTGTAAACAAATGTCATTTGTACATTTTTTCAAAAGAAAGAATTATATGGAATAAAGACCAACTGTTATAACATGCCCCTGAGACAATATGTCAAAGTTGAGGGCCAATTTTCTTTTGTAAGTTAAATGCAAAACAGAATATAATATTGTGAATTTTGATATACAGACAGGTTTTTAAGTATTCCCCATAACTCCACATGTCAAAAATAATATTTATTTGCACCTCATTATTTTCTAAGAACCATATAAATTTACACATTGTATCATATCTCCATTTATCTTCATGAGGCTACTACATCCCATTACATGAAAGGATCAATGGCACAACCTTTCATACTGTTACATAAACAAGTCCTCCCTTCATTTTACAAGTTGCCTCTGTTTCTTATAATGACTTCTTTATTTTCTCCAAGTCAAGCGTGCAGTACTTTCTTCATTTTCCAACTAAAACTAACATATGTAAATTCATTCTCTTTCCCTTTAATGTTAATTTAGATGAACCTTCTATAATGGAAGTCCTAAAGGTATTAGCTCGAATGTACACAATCTTTAACAGAAACTTGACAGCAGCTGACTTAAAACAAGTCCTAAGAAGCAACCTTCAGCAGAAGCCAAAGGAATCAAAACTACACCCTCCTGCAACCACAGCACTACTGTATCCACCCTTGATCCAAACATTACAACCCAACCATTTTCCCAAACCACAGCTTATTCCTGATTTAGAAAAGTCAAGTTCATTGACTTACTAAACTACACAGCTCCAGCCAGAAAACACAATGTCTCTTCCAACCAGGCAATTATGCAGCATCTGAACTAAAAAGCCATGTTTTCAAGCTCAGTATCAGTGAACAACTTTTGACCACCTTCTTGACATAATAAACAACTGACAGGTTCAAAGAGTATTAACTGGTCCCTCCTGTTTCACAGTTTAATAGACAAACAGAAATGGTTTAACACACGTTACCCAAAGGAGACTGCACTCAATTCTCAGTCTGCACAGTGTAATTACTGCACCCATAAGCACATACTTAGCTTAGTTGATTCTCACATTTCAGCAGTTTTGTTTCCCCAAAGAAGGGGAAGAACAGGTCCGAGAGAGAGATTCTCCAAGGTTTCTCTTGGCATGGGAAGAATGTGATGAACAGGGGAAACACAATCACTCTGACTGTCTAGCTTGGGCTCCTTTGTGATACTTAAATAGTGCTTCCCCACCAGGTTTTGCATCCAATGGAGAAACAGTTTTAGAGTTGAACAATTCAGTCCCCATAGCAAACATGCTAAGAGGAAGAACTCAGAGATTCTAAACACCAAGTAGGGTAGTGGTGAGAAATATGGAAAGTTTCCTTGTCTCTCAGCAGACCTGGTATCTTTCTTTACCTTTGGGGCGGGGGCATGCTAACCCTGAGAACAGAAACCAACACTTTGGTCTGAAAAGGAACTTAATAGAAATCCAAAAACTCTTTTTGGCCAAGATATCAAAGGTAAGTTCCTGTATGTTTATTCCCCTCCCTGTCATATCCCAACACCTGTCTAATTTATGCATTCATGTAACTCATTAGTTTTTTTAGAAGAAAGAAAAACTATTAATGACTCCCAAAGTTTTCTCAGTGCAGTTTCTCCTTGTTCTAACCCCAAATGGTAAGATCAGAAGATTCCCAACGTGATGGTGGTGGTTTTCCATTGAACTTCACAAAAGTCATAGGAAGGTGTGGATCTAGAGGAGGCAGGGAGGGTATTGGGAGCAAAGAACAGCTATTTTATCCTCTTGGAAGTGTACAATCTCAAGGCAAATCTAGTGGAGAAGCATCTGCATTTTAGATATGTAAATAAATGAATGATGCTGCATTCTAGTACAAAAAAAAAAAAAAAAAAACCAACACCTACCAATGGGGCAAATCAGTGATCAAAATAAATAATTCTAAGTAACAAACTTTTAAATGCTTAAATAAAAAAAAAAATCAAGTCACCTTTTGTGGGCTGGGTTCTGTATGTCCAGTTTTCATCATCTGCTTCCACCTGCTGCCCATAGACCGAGAGCTCTCCATCACTGCGAAACAGCCTCTTTGTCTGCCTGGACAAGGAGGAGAAATTTATCCAACTCACAGCACGTGAGAGAGACCCTGAGTTTGGCTTGAGTCTGAAGGAAGCTGAAGAGCCTTCCTTTTTCATCTTCTTTCACATCAAACTCGACTAGAGACAAAGGACAGCCAGATAAACAAAAAGCTTGGTTTTTTTAAATTGGCCCAGGTCCTCCAAATTGCCTGCTGCTTCCCACTTATTCAGACAATGTCGAGAGTCAGGCATGGAATTATGCAAAAGGCTGCTTCTGACAACCGCTTAAAAAGAAAAATAAAGGATTAAGAAAATTTTTTAAAAATTTACCCTGGCCACATACTGGTACTCAGTTCTAGGTCAGGGATGTCCACAGTCAAAAAATAAAAATAAAAAATAAATATCGGCACAATTTCTTTTAAAATGAAGCACACTTGTCAGGACTTTGTAAAGAACAGAACCAAGGCACTCCGACACTTTGGTGTGTCCCTAGCATCCCAAACTGTAATCCTACGCCTCTCCTAGGCATCTTTACCCACAAGGGCAGAGAGCCAGCTGTCCGGTGCGCAAGGACGTAACTTCTCACCCTGGAGAAAAAGATCCAGTGTCCAGCAGGCCCCCAGCTCAAAGTTCACGCACACAGGTTACTCGCGAAAAAGCAAAGGGCTCAGCTCTCTTGTCCCGGCAGAGCGCAGAATCATAAACCGCCCACTTGCCCTCCTTCCCGTCTGTGAAGCGCTCAGAGCCGCAGGACTCCACAAACAATAAAACAGGCTGCATGGCTATTGCTTGGATTAGAGAGGGAGCGCTCCCCTGGAAGACGATAGGCTTGCCCGCCACTGAAGGCACCTCATTGGAGACAGAAAGCCCCGCCTCTCCACAGTCAGTACTCCAGAGGCAGCTCAAACTTCTCAACTCCGGCAGAGCTTTGGAAATGTATATGGGTGCAGATTATGGGTGCAGATGTCTGAGGATTTTTTTTTTAAGAATTTGCTAATTAGTTATCAGACTATACTTTTTGAAAGTGCAATTTTCTGAATCTTCTGAAAGTGCAAAGAGTTTTAATACAGTATATAGTTACATACAAATCCAGCATTCCTGGTGGACTGAGAATTGTCATCACCTAAGGAAATACACTAACCGAGAAAATGAAATGACGCAACTCTTCCTTCACTCCCAGCTTTCAACAAGGTGAAATGCAGCACACGTGTACCTGTCACCACTTCCTTCCCTGCTGCTACCAGAAGAAGAGTATGGGGTCTAGGACCACCTCTGCCTCCCCCACTGGTAACACCTCCAGCTGGATTATTCCTCTCTACCTTTGAATAATCCTCCTATCCCAGAGGATCATCCTCTGAGAGCTATGTTAGAGTAATTAGTTGCAGGCTCTAACCCCAAGCATTCTATACAAAATATCTAGAGTCCCATATAGTACAGTCTCCGAATCTGTCCATCATAGAGACTTGGGTCAGCATTCCCTTCTCTAAAGTATAAATCAGAATAAGCAACAATTAGAGAACAAGAGCCTTCAACTTTGCATCAAACAAATGTGTTAAAAACCAACAAATACAGTGGAAAATAAACTTTGATTAAATGTCATAACAGCAGAACTCTGTAACATATATCTAATCCAAGCTTGTAAGAAAAGTTTACAAGCTTACAAGGACCAGAACATTTGTAGAAGAAGAAATCACAGAAACCACTTGTTCCTAGGATGGGCAGCTCATACAACACTGTGAACTCAACAGAAAACAGACACAGAACCAAAGGGTGAAGGGATGAAATAGTCCAGGTGGCACCAATACTGATCCCATTAAAAGCTAAAAGCGTCCTCAAGAGACCATCTGGTTTAAACCCTTCAAGTTATAGAAAGGGAGACTCAGGCCCAGTACTTGCATACCCACTGCCATGCAGTCAGTAAAGGGGAAAGGGACAAAGTTGTATCAGACACCACGGGGGTCAGAGCTTCACCACTTCCCCATCACCAAGTGCTCTGAACATGCTTCAGCTCTTAAATTGGAATGATATATCTACTTATCCACCATTATATGATATAGATATGTATAATACCAGTGGCTAATGTCAAAGTTCAAACATCCAGTGCATTCTGTCCCATGGAAGGACACTTTTGAGAATCTAAAAATACAAAAAGTTTTAAAAACACTCTCACCAGAAAGTACATAAATACCTCCAATGCTGTTGCCATTTTAGAGGTTAATGGGACCTCCTGACACAGGACCTCTGCTCTCTAAAGATTCATGTACCCTAAACAACGAACATGATTCTCTCTTCCCTGTTGTTCATATCCTGCAGCTATATATTTTTTTTAATTTAGAGATATATAAGCCTAAACCCTGTGCTGTTATTGATAGACCAGAAAAAAAAAAGTTGGCTGCTGCCCTCCTCAGGGGTATGTATACATACAAAAGCACAGGGGCACTGGTGTGATTGGTAGCCAGTGAGTTATCCTCAGGTACCCCCCAGTCCCTGCATACATAGGGGAAAGGGCTGATGAGAGTAACCAGAAGAAAGTTCACTGCCAAGCAACTAAGAACCAATAATAACTGGTCCATTCAAGGACTAGACTCAAGATTTTCCCTAAATAAGCTGGATTTATTTATTTACTACTTTGAAGATTATAGCTGAAATTATTTGAAGGGGAAAAAAACAAGCAATTATCCCTAAAATTAGACAAAATTCTAGATTTCCAGAAACCATGTTTTCGTGAATCACAAGACCTAGTGATATATTTGCACAATAACCAATCCTTTGCTTACTGACTAATCCGTGGTTCTGTTATGTTAGGCCTTGATTATTAAATCTTAACTCATGTAAAAGAAAGTCAAATAAATCAGAGTTGCTAGCAGCCATGAGAGAATGTAATGGCTTAAGTCAGCTTTGGAGGACATATTTAAATTTTAACTATTCAAGTTAACATTTCATTTTGCTTAGAAGGTCCTACATGGGCTGCTTGAGAATGTTTTACATCAATTCACACTGTATTTACCTAGCCACTATAATAAACCGCCCATTCTAATTATCTAAACTATCAAGGCAGCAACCACAGCCCTCCACAGAGGTGCTATGTGCCATGTACTTTATATATACTATGCTAATCTTCACAATAATACTACCATAGACTATCTCTACTTTTAGGGGATAATTTGTTTCCAAATAACTTCAGCTGTAATCATCAAAGTAACAACATATTTTAATTTAACCAATTTTTCCCCATGAAAATCTACAGCAGAACACACTCTACCTAGATCTTTCAAACAGACATGCCCAACAGATTTTTATCAGTGTTCCGACTGTGTTGGGCTTTCCCATCTCCCCTCTCACCGTCGGGCTGTCAAACTACAACTTCTGCTGTCACCACATGTGCCAATAACCGCTCCCTCCCACCAATTTTCCACTGCTGAGCTCCAGGCACCAAGAAATCAGATAAACAAGCTTGTTTAAATTATAGGTTTTGCAGGATTCTGGAAGGGAAGAATGAAATGTCTGGCTTTAGAAAGGCTTTGTGGCCACTGCTGCCTGCCCAGTACCCTTGTCCCTCACTTGTGTGATGGAAGCTCAGAGCTTCCAGTGGCTGGATAAATGACCCCAGAAAGACCTGATGATTGACTGCCTGCCTCTTTCATATTAACTTCTTAGCATTTGAGAGTTACCTTCCCATCATGATAAATTATATTATTCCAGGAATAATTGAAGTAATTCATTCAAGAAAAAGTCTCTAGAAAAACTGGGAGTTACCAGAATATATTACAAGGGAAAATTCTAGAATCATCTTCCTGCATCAATTTGGAAAGATTTCAGTTTTTATCAAGAGTCAAAGGGATATATTGGATAAGTTTGGGAAGGCCTTGCCAAAAGATACAATAATTCGTGTTTCAATGCATACCAGCATCCTTTAAAAAGGCATTTGGCTCTAATGAAAGTTTTTGATTTAATAAAAATTGTTAGACATGAGAGGATATGGGATCAGAAAAACCCCTCCACCGATCAGGCATGTAATTACTCTACTTGCCATCTGTGTAAAATGCCAGCCAAGAGCAGGAACTCATTTCAAGTACCATCAGTTTGTGCCCTCAAAGGCCTCAAATGAGCAGTGACTTTTAAATTCTGTCTAACCTAGAAGGGAGGAGCCTAGCAGAGCCCTGATGCTGGAACTCAATGGGGTACAGTGCTGGGTTATTAGAGTTGGTGGCATGGGTGGGTCTGGCTGGGAATGGAGTGCACAACCAGAAGGCTTATGAACAGAGACAAGGTAGGGGAAACACAGAAGGCAGCAGAGTGAGAGTCACTTAACACTGTCATGTTCTAAACAGCCCTAGTAGAGGGTGTGTGTGTGGGGGGGGGGGGGGGAGCAGTGAAGTGTGGGCCTTATCAGATTACCACTGAATCTGCCAGACAACCCTCAGGGACCTTTAGCCTCTAGCACAGGGTCCAATAGGTAGGTTTTCCGACTGTCATCTCCTGTGAATAATTTAAGAGTTGATGTAAATGAGATAATTTGTAAGCACTAATAATAAAAGCTTATCTCAGTATCTAAAAGTAAATAGTTTGAGCCAGATATTTATTAAAAAAAAATTACCATCAGAATCCTAACAAACTCTCCCCAGTACACATCTCCAACTTCCCTTATCCATCTCCCATCCTCTCCCCACTTTCCTGCCAAATTAAACAACTGAGCTCCAGAAAGAGGTCTTGGAAGAAAACACATGTTACTCTTTTCACGACTGGTCCTATTTTTAGGTTGTCCTCACCAACCACCACATCAGTGTCTGAAAGGAAGAAAAGCTCTGCCTATTCATTAATGCCTGGCTCTAGAAGCCATCATCCCTTTCCATAGAATTACAAGCGTTGTGGTCTTAGATGGAGAGACTGATGCACACGTTCGTGTGTAAACCCACCTTTTAGTGCTTTCATGAAAGGCCTCTGCACAGAAGTGACATTCTGAGCCTGAGCTGTACTGTTCCCATGGGATCCCTTGGTACAGGAGCAAAATGGCAGCACATTACTACCCTGGATCCCCTGAGGCAGAGCACACTGCAAGGGATAATGGCTGTCACTAGTGCAGGAGCTACAGCTGAAGACAATGGGACTGTCAGAGGCTTGGTGAGCAGTTGACAGCCAGGAAGGCACACTGTTCCAAGCTTGACCAAGAAAACATTCAGGAACCAAAAGGTTCAGATGACAAGGTCTTCTCAAACCGAGCATCCACTGTCACATTTTTCTAATGAGACAACCAAGGACAAGCTTGTTCTGAGATCAAAATAAAATTCCAAATAAATAAATTTTTTTAAAATCATAATTTCCATTGTTCCTGATATCCTTCCCAGGGCCTCTCCAGTGATCATTGTACTCCTAATTTTTTCTATCTTCTCATCCAGGTTTCTTTGCAAACCTTAATGAGTTCACAAATCACAAGAGATCTTATTAAAATACAGAGTCTGATTCAGACCTGGGGAAGGGCCTAAAATTCTGAACTCCAAAAAGCACCCAGGTGATACAGTACAGGGGACCACCTTTGACTTGGCACAGCACTAGACTCCAATGCCCCCGAGGGCCAGAGCTGGGCTGTCAGCTCCCTGCAGTGCCTCACTCACTGCCAGCATTTAACAGGTGTTGGCTGAACGGGTGAACAATGGAACCCATCCCTTCATTTCCATGGTTCCTTTTCCCTTTGATCTTATGGTTCAAGGCAAGGAGAGAAGTAGATTTTTATAGTGATCATTTCTTTATCAGTAAATCCCCAAGAGCAAAAGTAAAAATTAAGCTGGCCACAAGAACATAATCTGAATTAAAGGATTAATAATATATTTTCATTGTTCATATAGTTAGACTGCTTCACTTTGAGAAGGGTTATTAACATATAGGTTCTATGCTTTTCTTAATTTAACAGGACATCTTAGTTTCTTAGATCATCCATGCACCAAAACTCCAGAACCCAATGATCCAACCCAGAACCTGGGACAGTCTAATGTGAGCCAACACCTGCACTCACCTTGGTAAATCTGCAGATAGGCTGGGAGTTCCATGGTTCCACCAGATGACTTTAGTTATTCTGTAGCCGTATCAGTTTCTCCTGGTAAATGTTTAAGACGGAGAAGCTTTCAGTCAACCTTAAGTGATTCCCAAAAAGTTTATTCTATTTAGCTCAAAAGGATGTGGCTCAGTGGTAGAGCTGCTTGCTTCACAGGCACAGGCCATAAGTTTCAATCCCTCAGACTGTGTGTGTGTGGGGAAGGGGGGAACAAAACAAAACAAAAATGCCTTCTCCATTTAGCTTTATCTGTAAAACTATATTCACTTTTGCTCTACAGAGCACACAGAACATATCTGGTTTTTTTAACAGGTATTTTATCAATTCGGCCAACCTCTACTGTACTTCACTACATGTCAGAGACTCATTTTTAATCCTGCTGATACCAGCAGTGATTCCAATGAACCAGATAAAAATCTTACTTCCAACAAACCTGTTATCAGAATTGAGTATAAAGAACTCAAAATTCTTTAATCAATGTCACTCAGAACCCAAATTCTAGTATATCTTCAAGGAAAGAAAGAGAAACCAAATACATATGTACAAGTTTATTCAACCCTTAGGCATCAGTCTACATCACTCGGTGAGTCACCTCCAGACATGGAAAGAGCCCAGAGAGGGATCAGTTCAAATGTGTATTGATCCCCAGCTAGGAAATCAGCCAGGCAGGCTGAGCATACAGCACAGAAGATAAGGTCCTACCCCAGAGGAATTTAACATTAATGTAGGAGACAGATAAAGCCCACAGCTACTTTTAACAAAACACAACATAACATCACACCACACACACACACACACACACACACACACACCACACAGAGGAAATAAGCAGGGCCTTGAGTCAAGCCTCCAGGGCTCCGAGTGGGTTCTTCAGGATGAGAAACACTCTCTGAGCTAAGTTTCCAGTGGTCAGGGGTAGGGGATGTGCCTGACCAGTGGTTGGTAAACCCTCTCTCAAGCATGGCAAGGGTTCACAGGAAACCCAGATTTCTAGTATTTGCCAGTTTCCGTGGTGTAAAGACTCCCACCATGGCCAATTTCAAACTACCAACAATTTACAACAAGTCTACAAAAATGCTGAAAATTCAAGAGAGGGCTCTCGTCATCAGTGTACACTAGCTCTAGTAGACCACTGAATTTGGCCAGCTGCTTATGGTAAAATCAGTGATTGGGAGAGAACCAAGAGCACCATGATCACTAAGTTTTGTAGCATAGGTAAGAGGAGTGATGCCTATGAATGTCACCCTATGTAGAAAAAAAGGTAAGCAGCTGTGATTGGCATGAGACTCTTGAGATTAGGATACTGTCCCATGTTCCTGGGTGAGCCTTAAAAGCAATCACACCTGTCCTTTGTAAGTAAAAATCAGAGGGAGATTTCAGAGAGAAGAGGAAGGAAGAGGCAGTATGAGCACAGAGGACAAAACTGAAGTGATTTGACCAGAAAAACTAGAAGCAGTGAGGAACAGGAGCTCCCTGGAGCTTCCAGAGAGAGTGCAGCCTTCTGGCCTCCAGAACTCAGGAGAATAAATTTTCATTGTTTAAAGCTACCAAGTTGGAGGGGGGTTTTCACAGCAGGTACAGAGAATGCAAGGATATACCAAGGGAAGTTTTCAATCTGTTATATTTTTTTAGCATCTCTGTTGTTTGTTTTTTTTTTTTTGTAAGAGTTCTAGATTTTTTGATTTTGCATTCTTATACATTTCAAAATTCCTAATTTCCTTTTAGCTATTTATTTTGTGCCATTTGTAAAAGCACAAATTGGGAAAACATAGTCCAATAGGAAGTACTTGAAATAGCAATAATTACCAACAATGACATTTATGGAAACTTTTGACAGAAAGAATCTAATAAGAATCTGGATGTGATTCTGCAATCTGTATTTGGGGTAAAAATGGGAGTTCATAACCCACTTGAATCTAATGTATGAAATATGATATGTCAAGAGCTTTGTAATGTTGTGAACAACCAATAAAAATAAATAAGAATCTGGAATGTATATGCCAAGTGTTCTAACTTGTAGCTGACACTAGACTGGTGACTTACAGTGTGATCTGAGCCCTTCCTTTGAGTCGTTTCTGTTCTAAAAGCATGCATTGAACAAGAAAATTACAACAATCATAAAAGAAAGGAAGTTTTGAAGTTTCTACCTCGAGGTTTGTGTTAGCCAGAGTTCCAGTGCTGTGACAAAATATCTGATATAAACCAAAGAGGAAAGAGATATTTTGGCTCATGGTTTCAAAGGTTTCAGGCCACGGTGGGCTGCTCCATTGCTCTGGGCCTGAGGCAAGGCAGAAGATCATGGCAGAAGGGTGTAGCAGAGGAAGCCCCTCCTTCACGGCAGCCAGGAAGCAGAGCAAGAGGAAGGGGCTGGGGACAAGAAATACCCTTGGGGCACACGCCCAGTGACCTACTTCCTCTAATCATGCCCCATCTCCCAATAGTCCAGTTAGCTACCAATGGATTAACCCGCTGTTGAAGTCAGAGCCCCTCATGACCCAGTCACATCCCAAATCCCCACATCTAAACAGTGTCCCACTGGGGACCACGCCCATCACAGGTGAGTCTCTTCAGGACACATAATATCCATATCATAACAAGGTCCCACTAAAATCAATTTTAAGGCAATAATGCCTGCTTGGGTTATTTGAAAATACTTTCTGATTTTGTGTGAGGTAGGTCATGAATATAATGAAAACTGGTACTTTTTTTAGTCAAAGAGGTCCTAACTTGAAGAGTAATTTTTTAATTATTCAGAATGTTATATAGATGGATGTAACCTTCAGTTACTTCAGATTATTATACTTCATCAATTCCCCAAAACCCTTTTACCCTAGAGGAATAACCAAATGAAAACAGATGAGAATTAAAAAAAAAAAAATTTTTAATGTTGGCCAAAGAAAACAGAAAATCCTGAAACCAGTCAGCAAATAGACACAATGACTAACTTACCTCTAGTCGCACTACTCTAGACAGATCCTTGCTGCCATCCTGCTACGTGTAGAGTCAGAACTACTAAAGAAACCACAAATGTTCCTGTTTTTCAAAGATCCATTCATGAACAGTGCTGAAATTATGCTCCAAAAGTCACATGCAACCTGCTCTGAAAAATTGTGATAGTAATCAAATAGACATGGGTTTTATGCCATTTTAAATTAACCATACTGCTATGTCTCTGTATTAATGTAACTTATTTAAAACACTTGTAACAACAAAAATCCCTCCATGTCACAAAAAAAAAATGTGCATACACACTCTTATCCTGAACTTACATGAAGCCAAATAAGAAGTTAAGGTCTTATTCAGAACACCTGAGTCAGATCACCTGGGACTGGGTGGAGGGGGAAGGCCAGGAAAGGTTATTTAAAATCCATATTCTGGATCCTATTTAGTACATACCTCTGTAAAGGAACCTGGGACTTAAGCTTCCAAGAGGAATCTCTGTTATGGTAAAGTCTGAAAATCACTAGTTTCAAACTGTTAAATTACAATTCAAGTAAATATGCAGAGTTGAAGTCTTTACTTACAATTTTCACTGAAAATGCACAAACATTACAAGTATAGACTTAGTACTAAATGAATTTTAAAAATAGAGAAGAATGGCTGGTGCTGTGGTGCACACCAGTAACTCAAGAGGCTGAGGCAAGAGGATTACAAGTTTGAGGCCAGCCTCAGCAATTTAGCAAGGTCCTAAGCAATTTAGCAAGACCCTGTTTCAAAATAAAAGGAGCTGGAGATGTAGCTGGTAAACTGCTGGACCACCAAAAAAATAAAAAATAAAAAAAAAATACCCCCCCACCCAAAATGCTAGGATGATATAACTAAAATATTACCACTAGTTACTACAAGCAAGATATAGCACAATGGTTAATTTTAAGAGTTTTACATTTTAACTTTTATGGTTTTTTTTCTATAGTTTGTATGCTAAACAATCACTATAAATTTTGACTTATTAATTATCAGTTTGCCATGTTCATTTGTTTGCTTGGGGTCTTTTTTTTTTGCTTCAGTTTTTAAAATATAATATGTTACGGATAAACAATACCCCTACTTTCCCCATTGCCCTGGAGAAACCAGGTTTCCAAATTCGTTGTGCTTCATTCCCAGACCTATTTTTCCACTCTTTCTACATGCCTGTGTGTTCATCAACAAGACATAGTACTGTGCTATGTTTGCATTTTATCGATGAAATTATTCCACCCAAGTGATTTTTAAAGTTATTTTTATAAAATGATATTTAAAACTTTCCATTCACTCTGCAACTAAGGGAGCTACGAACTTGACACCCCTCATAAACCAATATACCTGATCCTTTCCCCACACCCTTGTTTGGCTAAAGGAACACTTTAGAGTTGGATATATTTTAAAAATTTGCTGAACGACATGGCCTTTTCAGTCTCTCCCACTTATTGTTTCTAATA
This sequence comes from Spermophilus citellus, assembly GCF_964194105.1. NCBI lineage: Eukaryota > Metazoa > Chordata > Mammalia > Rodentia > Sciuridae > Spermophilus > Spermophilus citellus. The sequence goes on from NC_138186.1 coordinate 147,643,279, forward strand.
AAATTGTGCAGGTTGCAGAAGAGCATTTTCTTTAAAAATGTAACAAATTTAGATTTCTGGGGGTCATAGAAACATTGGGGCTCAGGATAGCCACTCCAAAGTATGACTGTGGGAGACTAGAATGTGAGACCCTAAAATATACTTCTGGGGCATATTTTGAGACGGTTGTTCTGAGACATTGCTGACTCAGAGGTCTGTATCTGTAGAGGAAATCTACATTCTTGGTACGTGAATCAGGATGAGGGCTGCTGCAGACAGCTTATTACCTAAGAGACTTTATCTGCACAAGACAACCTGATTCACTGTACATCTCCTCCCTACACCCCATAATTTGTGTCATCATCCCCTTCAAAAGCCCCAAGCCCCTACTGCTTTCGGTAGCTCTGATGCCATGTAAGTTTCAACCGTCTGACCTTCCTATTTGTGGAATTCTTGTATGTAGATAATTGAATATCAAGTTTTCTTCTATTAATCTGTCTTTCATCAACTGAATCTGTAGCCCAGCCAAAGCACCAGGAAAGGTGGAGGAAGCCATCTTCCTCTGCATAAACAACTTGGTAGAACAAAAAGACAGCTTTATGTTTTTCTCTTCGCCTTAACAATTTTTGCAGCCACCTGCACTGCCGACTCTCCCAACAGTTTTCAAAATCTCCAAATAAAAAGCTCTTTAGAGAAGGGGAATCCAATTCGAAAGTGACTACTTTAGTTGTCCCTGTGAAATCACATTTGTCAGAGACTTCAATCAACTCGTTTCATAAGGAGAAACTTAGAAAAACGAAAGATTTAAAGAGCACTTAAGACACTCAGAAATTTGGGGTTGAAATACCTGTTTCCCCAGGGTCAAAACTGGATATGTTACATCATGAGAACTTCCATTATCATAATACACTACTCAAGCTCCCCAAACGAACCTTAAAGAGGATGAAGTACTTCTACAAGTGAGCGCCAGGCGCTTCCCACTGATGGCAGAGAGGAGGGGCAGAGATTGGCAGGACAAAGGAAGGAAGGCAGTAGCTTTTGACTTTCCCTCCTCCCCGACAAGGCCACAGGCACCTCCAGAAGACATCAAGAGCTGTGACAGTGCTGTCTCAGAAGGCACCCAAATGAGCAAGGTCCCACAGACATTTGGCTGTCCCACCCTGAGTCCTCTTGCCTATGCCCAAACCCTGCATGGCAGATACCAGGGACTGAGGTGGCAAGTGACCTCACAGTCCGTGAAATAGATATGACTAGTGGACACATCTAGATGATAACTGGTCTAGGCCAGAGGCAGGTGATCACAACTATATTTGATACATTTGGGGTGGGGGGTCTGGAAGGGACAGTGAGACTCCCATATGGAGGGAGCGTTCCCCACCTGGAGCACCCAATTCTCAACATAAAACCAAAAGTCTCAACTGTACCTTTATCATTTTTGCCTAGTTGTTGGACACATTTTTCTTCCCAAAATGTTGTGAGGCAATTAAAAGTGTGAAATCCAGGCAAATAAAAGAAATTACTACAAAAATAGCACAGATGTAGCTACCTTACCTCAGGTGTGATGTCACTTATTTAAAATAGCTTTAAAAAAAGAAAATTTAGCAAATTACATACAAAACACACACACACACACACACACATAATGTGTCTAAACATTTGCTCAAGTTTGCTTTACTAATAATTTTTTCAATAATCACAGAAGAAAAGTGCCAGTCACTGTACAGCTCTATAACACTATTCCTGGTTATAAGAACACACTTAAAAGTACATTTTTCTCATTCAAAATAAAGGGGAAAAAAAGTTAAAGATGTCAAATAACCTTTAGTTGATAACAGTACAATACTGCTTAGTCAGCACACAAGAAATTATAACCAATATTGGGCCTGTATTGAAGATCAGGCCAGATATCACTAACAAAAGTGACATTACGTAAGAATCAACTGTCACTTAATTAACATATAAGCATATACTTGGCTATTTTCAGACAAGACATCCACTACAAAAAAAAAAAAAAAAAGATTATAATGAACTCTGAGGAAAGACCAAAATCTGATTTACTTCTATTGGATAGTCTTTATCAAATCAATAATCCAGTCTAATGTTTTAACAGTAGCCTAATAAAGGTAAGTGAGGGGTGCAGACAAACAGGTGATCAGTTATATGCTGGAGGGTGACTGGGATCCAGAGGTGAGCACAGTGCCTAGGGTACTGGAAGGCCCCCGTGCGATGGCTGGCCACTGCTCAGAGCCTAGACACAGGATGAGACAGGTCCAACTCACACTGTGTAGGTTCTTTGATTCTTAACCGTAGCTGAACACCATCAGTCACCTTCATAATAGATTCTTATTCAGTAGGTCAAAGGTAGATTAGTTTGGTATTTTGTCTGTGTTCTTGTTGTCTGGGCACTTGTGTTTTGAAGAGTCTTCATGGTCTGTCTCCCTCCTCCCCATTTAAGAACCATGAATCTGCCAGGTGTAATGGCGCAAACCTATAATTTATAAGAGGAAAGCAAGTTCAAGGCCAGTCTGGGCAACACATGGGGAACCCATCTCAAAACAAAAAGTAAAAATGTCTGGAGGATGTAGCTCAAAGGTAGAGCACCTCTGGGTTCAATCCCCACCACTCCCCACCACCACCAAAAATCCCCTAAAGAAGAACCACTAATCTTTGAGAAAGGTTACTTTTTGTTTATCAATAGAGTTGCCAAGTTAAATGCTACTTTCTATTCCAGGCAGTAGTGTTCAAAACTGAAAATGAAGACATCTGCCCTTTGTTTAATTCTAATAAGTACAATGTTTCAAAGTACAGCAAATGCAGACCCTAAAATCCACTTTCTCAGAAACCCCAGACACAACCCTATGAGGGTCAGCTGGTCTCAGTCTGAACACTTGGTACCATTTGGAAGGACATAACAGACACTGCCTCTCACAGTCACTAGGAAAACAAAGCCATGCACTTTAATATTTGTTTTAAGTTACAGAAATGTGGGACTGAAGGAGCTCTCAGAGATGTGCCAGGCACCATGTTCGTCTGACAGGTGAGGGAACAGCTTCTGTGAGGTCATCTGTTGCTCCATGTTGCTAGATGCTCCCTGGCATCGAGAATCACACCTAAACAGTTCACCACTATGTGCCCAGCACCTGGCAGCTACTCCATAACATTTTTAGAAATTATCAGAGCTAGGACCCGAGGCCAAACACAGTTAAAAATAATAACAATGATATCTGGCTGCAACTACCCTAAAAACAAATACAGCTTAAGAGACTAAGAAATTTTCCAAGATCACACCTCTCCAATAGTGTGCAGGTTGAACCCCAATCTAGCCTCACCAGTGCCTTGAATTACCAGAATCATTTGTCCCTAAAATGGGCAAGCAGCATATAAAAACATTCTTTCTGAGATTAACGCAGAAAAGTGACCTCTTAAAATGTATTGTTGTTATTGAATGAACTTGGACTGGAAAAAAAGCTCAGAGAAAAGTAAACTACTCCTCTCAACTTTGCATATGCAGTGTTAAGGTCTAACTTGGAGCACCTGGCCCTGTTAGAAAAGAGAATTTCTATGCACTATTGAAAAATCATGTGTGAAATCCTATTTTACACATGGCTTGCCTGTAATCCCAGCGGCTCAGGTGGCTGAGGCAGGAGGATTGCAACCTCACAGCCAGCCTCAGCAACTTAGTGAGGCCCTAAGTAACTTAGCAAGACCTTGTCTTAAAACTAAAAAATAAAAAGGGCGGGGGTGTGGCTCAGCGGTTAAGGGTCTCTGGTTTCGATCCAAAAAAAAAAAAAAAAACAAAAAAAAACAGATATCCTTTTCCAGTAGATGACCAGTAGGTGGCAGAACAGAACAATTTGTCCTCAAGTCTTGGGGAACTGGGCGGAGTCACAGGAAAGGAGTATTTGTACTTATAAACTGCCAAACCAGAGACAGGAATAGGCAAAGGATACTGCATCCAACTAAACCCTGAAGGCATCTCAAAATAAAAAGCAAGTATCCATTCACTCATCAACCGGCAGGTTAATGTGAATGTGTCTTTTGTGCTTTCCGGACAGCATGAGCGAGGAGAGGAGGAGGAGTGGTACAGAGGGCGGTGATCTAGGTTTCACTGAATCCTCTGGAGGAGTGCTTCTCAATCTGGCGGATTCAAAATGACTTGGACTCCACCCAGGATGCACAGAATCTCTGGGGAAAGGGCCAGAGAACCACCTGGGTGAGGAGGGGAGTTTGCTCCTTCTTCTCGTGGCTTAGGCACTGCCAGGAGAGCAGCTAACGCCACAGTGTGGTCAGGTGTTTTACTGATAACCTGCCCACAGGTGAGGAGTTCCATCCCAGGACCTGCTCGGGGTGAGGAACAAGTGGCTTGGCAGGGACTAACCAACCCCTCCCTGCTCAGCACACATAAGAGGCCCCTGGTTCAGCCAAAGTACCCGTGAGAATTTCTCTACCTACACCCTTCGTTGCCCTCCTTGGGAAACCTCCAAACCTCACTGATGCCCTCTCTTCCCTCTCCTTGTTCATTTCCTCCTCCCGTTTGCAGTGTGAGTGAATTGTTCTCTAATTTGCACTCTTCTTCTAGACAATGAATTCTTTTCCCTCCACCCACAACACTCTGGTTCCTGCACTTCAACCAACAGATTGCTTCCCCCAGCTGCCTGCCCATCAGTCCATCAGTGCAAATTCTGCTTCAGTAGAGACAGGCCCTGCCTTCACTTCCTCCGCCCTTGGTAGTGAGTTAGTACTTCACTTAGTCCCCAACCACTTCATAAATGGAGAGGAGAGGCTAACTGTGCAGACCAGCCTACTCCAAGTTGGGTTGCGTGGTCCCCCGTTTTTCGACAGCATTTCTACTCTTACCTTTCATGTTGCCTTGGCTGTCCAAACTTGTAGGTTTCCTTCAAGTCTGATTTCCACCTTCATACCCAAACTCAAAGAGAACCTTCTTGTGGGCAAAACCAAGTAGAGTCATGACTTTGCTTTCCTCTTCTTCCCCTAGAGAGAGGGCCAGCTGCACCTGATCAGCCTTTGTGCTCTACTCTGGCCTCACATTCTGGATGACCTCACATCGTGGATGACCTCAGGCCACCACCCTGATGGGGTCAAATGCTGCTCCAAGCTGATCAAACCCAAACTTCTCTGTTTTCCATTTAGGTCCCAACAACAGAGCCTTCTGCACTCTTCTCTAGATTCTTCTAGATTCTTCTCTCTGCTCCTTCCTCTGGAGCACCATTTCAACCCTCCCAAGTGACTACTGATTCTCTCCATTCTGAGAACTTTCACAGCACCATGAAGCCTCGTCATATAGGATCTCCTTCGTTTCCCTCTGGCCTCCTTCATTATTCCTTCTGCTGTCCAGGGATGATGAGCAATTCCTTGTGAAGAAAATTTGAACATTATGGATATTGAATGAAATTTATTAATGTAAGAAATAAGGTCTTGGTATTTCCTTTTCCCCTTTCAAAAACATGCTGGCACAACACATAATGGCAGATAGCGCAAATATTTGAATCAGTATCTTGATTTCAATATTTACAGTTATGGACAATTTCATCCTGGGCAAGCCTCTCTTGAACCAGTTTTCCAAGAGGAAAAAGAATGGTCATACCGCCACCTAGTGGCATTATGAGGCCAGCGTGTAGCACTAGGGGAAGCATGGAGAAATCTTAATAGACACATCTTTTCAACTGGAGAATTTGCAAAATATAAATAACAAAGAATAGGTAAGAGTCTATTGGTACCAGTTATTCAAGGAGTAAAAAATAATATACTATGGCTTAAGCTGTGGGGTAAAAGAGATAAAATTATGGACTTTCAAATACTATTTAACTTTGAAGGTTACCATTCAAAAACGCTTCTAGCTTTTTTCCCCCACAATTATTCCATGACAATGGATCCTCAAAGCTATAATAAAATGAAGGAGAACTTAATCATGACCCTTCAGAAAACTATATTACCCCCTGTTCCCCAGAACAGAAAACTAAATAAACCAGATTACCGTTTTAAAGAACACATCAGTTCTATAAAACTCAGACACACACAGCAATGACACTTCTAAGTACCTGTCAATCTAACCTGCAGGAAAGAAAATAACTGAAGGACAACAGTAGAACACAAGGTTCCTCTTATCTAAAAGCACCTGTGTAAAAAAGATTGAGAGATTTAAAAACTGGAAGGTAGCAGGTATGCAGGTAACTCTTCTTACGGGGAAAAAATATCTTAGAAGGTCAATATAAATGTTTTATGAACATGGTAAGGCATATTAAACAAAGTAGCTAGAGGTTCTTTAGAAGAAATTCTAGTGGAGTAAAACCTTTGCCTGTAAACAATAATAAACCTTTCTCTAAAGGTGTCTCCTATGCCTCCCTAATGCATACTATATGCCACTGCCCCCAAGCTCTTTTTCTGTTGGAGATTCTCCCAGCCAAACTCCCTCAAAGCAGCTCACTTCCAATTTAAAAGGTAAAGTTTCATTGTATGGAGCCTTATTAAACCCAATCTAAAGGCCATTAAAAAAACACACTCACAAAACAAAAAACAAACCAAAAAAACGCTAGAAGAATTCAAGCACTCATTGAGTTTTGAAGCTGAAAAGTATCCTAGTGGCCAATAATTCACCATCAGGTCTAGAAACCCTCCCAGCTCTGTGACACTACCATGCTTCAGGTCTGATTCTGGAGTTAGCGAATCTCCCTTGAAAACCTTCAAGAACAAAAGTGAGTTATGTGGCTGTTTCCTCTCACTGTCCCAAGTAGCCTTTGGTAGCACAGAGTTCATTCATTCAGAGTAATGCTCTGTACTCGTGTACTTGGGGATTACAATTTACCACGCAAACCTCAAATCAGTGAAGCCAATGGCTAACTCAATCTAAAAATAATAAGAAATCTAACTCTTGGCCCTTAAAGGACTTCCTTTCAACCTCCTGTAAAGCAACTGCCTCACTTTCATTAGCAGAGGAAGAGTCACTTTCCTTATGCAGGAGACACCTCTTCTAGCACAAACCCAAGCATGTTATACTGCATGGGGCCTTTGAATTTTGACGTGTTAGCAGTATTCTTCCTTTCAGGTCAAAGATTTTAGTACTTAGCAACACAAAGAAAGCAGAGGGATATAGTTTTGAATTAGTAAACTGCTTTGCCAAACTTTCCATTTGTTAATTAAGCCCAACTTCAAATGGAAGAGAAATTTGGCTGTCAGAAATTAATCCTAAGAAAATTACTGAATCACAAGGGACTTGGCCAGTTCCCCCACCACCACCAAGACTAGGGTTAAGGAAAAAATTGCTCAGCTGTAGGTACAGAGCAAAAAGTCCCTTCCTATGCAAATAAGTTTGTTTATCTCAAACAAAGATTTTAAAGGATTTTTTTGTCTTGTTAACCATAGGACTTTCCCCTTCTTTGATATGCTAATATATGCTGCTGTAAACTTCCACTTGAGGATGTGGTTTATTTGATCGAATTAACTAAAGGGAGGTGGGGAAGCAGGAGAAATGATCAACGCTGTTTTGGTAGCTTCCAAGCAACAAAGGAGAAAGGGCTTCTCTAAAATCCCAGTATTCAGGGGCTTTCATAGCAGAGAGCAGTTAGATTCCTATTCACAATTATTTCAGGACTAGTGGGAGTCTAGAAGGCATTTGGGAGAATGAACCTGAAGAGCTGAATCCTTGAAAGCTTAACTTCTTGTTGCCAACAGGATTGCCAGTTTTCTTGGGCTTCTGCAAGGGCTCCCTGACTCCAAACAGAAACAGCCCCTTTACGAACTGTTCCTAAGGAGTGAAGCAGGGCTGTTGCATACTTTCCCTGAACTCTTTGATCTGCATGCACTAGTCTATTTCAGTGTTTTTTAAGCCATGGTCCTGCATCAGAATCACCTAGGGAGCTTTTAACCCTACAGATGCATGGGCCCAGTGCCAGATCCACAGAATCCAACACGATTCTCAATGAGCAGCAGCCAGAGCTGAAAGCCATTTCTGCTTCCTAGGAAGATCATAACAATAGACAAATAATTGATAGTGTGAGTCCCATAAATCGAGTAGCACACTGACACTTCTGAGGAAAGGCTGTGTTACCGCTGTTGACCGGTGACGAGTCCTTGCTTCCCCGATGTTGAAGAATAACACCAAAGAAGCACGCTGAGGCAAGGTCAGAGTAGAAATTAGAAGTTTATTAAAGGACAGCAGAAAAGACTTCTCCCGGAGGAAGAAGGGGACCCAACATCGGGGAAGCAAGGACTCGTCACCGGTCAACAGCGGTATCAGCTGCACAGGAAAATTTTAACAAGTCTCCAAGTTGTCAGGCAAATCTATATCACTCACACGTGGTCTTTTTCTTTTCTGGGCCATTTTCACAGAGAAAGAAAAATGAGACAATAGTACTTAAAACAAGGAGAGTGCCACAAAATCTGATCCCTGCCACTAGGTGGCTGCTGGTTCATACCTAAAGTAAGTCCAGGTTACACCACACAAGATACAACATTTCAGCACAAGTCTTGGCCTTATAAGGTCACCTTAGAATGTCAAAACCAGGAATGTTCACTGAGCCAAAGCCAAGACTTACATCTGATACACAACATGGAAAGGGATTTTTGAAAACTAATCTTTGTAAATAATTACTTGGTCCACATTATAGTCTCAAAGTGACTCATATCAGAAAAAAAGGATCAGCATAGGAAGAAGAGAGTTAAAATTTAAAATGTATTAAAAAGGTTTAAAGGAATATATATATATATATATATATATATATATATGCGCCCTGAAATATATTATAAAAGAAATTTCTTTCTCTGAATTTTTTAATCTTCGGAAAAGATTATCTATGCACATTGAAAAGGTATAAGTAATCCAGCATAAAGACAGTCAATGCTGGGTACAGAGGTGTACTCTGTTAATCCCCTGGAGGCTGAGGCAAGAGGATTGCAAATTCAAAGTCAGCCTCAGCAACTTAGGGAGACCCGTGTCTCAAAATTTTAAAAAAATCAAAAAGGTAGTTAAGCACCCCAGGGTAGAGAGATTGTTTGGGGGTGGGGGGTGCCAGATATGAGTCCTAAAGGAGATAATGATTTAAGAAAAAGTGGAAAATGAGGGGTCTGGAGTCTGCCAAGGCTCCTGGTTGCCATACCATACCTTTGCACATGTGCGTGCTACAGGATCTGTATACATTGTATATAGTAGTCCCCGTTATCCTCGGGGTATAGGTTGCAAAATGGTATGTTGACACCTGAAACCTCAGACCCTGCTGAACCCTATTTGTACTGTTTTTTCCTGTGCATATCTATGATAAAATTTAACTTATAAATTAAGCAAAGTAAGTGACCAACAACAGTAATAAAACAGAACAATTACAATAATATACAATAACAAGTTTGTGAATGTGTTCTTCCTCTCTCTCAGAAGGTATTTCTGTATTTCCTCACCTTTTTGCTTTAAAGTAAGCACTTTACAGTATGTCATATCCAAATTGCCAACATTGCTAGTCTTGTGCTTTGGAGCCATTACTAAGTAAAATAAGGGTTACTTTAATGTGAGGACTGCAATACCAGGACAGTCCATCTGATAACCAAAGTGGCTGCTAAGTTACTACCAGGCAGGTAGTGTATACATTGTAAATACACTGGACAAAAGGAAGACTCCTGTCCTAGGCAGGATGGAGTAAAACAACATGCAATTACATCACAATTACTCAAAGCAACATGCAATTTAAAACTTAAGAATTATTAATTTCTGAAATTTCCATTTATATTTCAAGACTGCAGTTGTCCTCAGGTAACTGAAATTATGGAAAGCAAAACTCCAGATAAGAGGGGACTGCTATCATTGACAACTGCTATCATTGACAGATGTAGCACCAACATGCCCTGACTTTCTCCTTCTTGTTGATAACACAGTGGTGTTTCTGGGTTTCTTTCTTTTTAAAACTACCCTTCTTCCTAACCCTCAAAGAAGGGGAGGTGGGTCCATAAATCTGCCTTTGAAAGCTAAAACCAAAACCAGGCAGGACAAAAGTGTTTACCTTTGCAGGTCTCATGTAACTCGACTAGAGAGGCATTTCTTTGGTAATGACCTGAATGCTGTTTGGTAGTCAGGTATTCAATCTAACGAAAGCAAAAGAAGAGGGCCTCGGAGTCAGCATTCACCCCTGTCTGCTTAGTGGAGTAAGCCTGGCTAAGCCGAAGAAACTCTGGGTCTTTTATCTGTAAAATAAAGAAGGTAAATTACCATTCGTAAGGCTGTCCCAGCTCACATCTAGGGTTCCCTGACCAGCTGCCAGCATGGACTCTACTAGGCAGTTTTGAATAAACAATGCAACATCTCTGCTATTGTTAGATTACAGTGGGGGAGGCCTCCAGGATGATGAGAAAATAGTTTTTTTTTTTTTAAATGAAAGCTCTCTCATCGATTACATGAGACACTTAATAAGTCTAAAAGTAGACTAAAAGGATTACGTATACAAGTCAAAATATGATTTCCATGGACTAAGTGAATTGCTAAAATATCATGACATATCTAAAGGCAAGTGAAGAAGCTGAACAGCATTTCATTTATTAAGATGCTTAAGATTTATAAAGGGGGTGATACATTTGGCAAGATCCCCAGGTTCTTGGAAAGAATCAGCAGCACCACAAAGACATCCCAAGGAGTTTGCTGCAATTAACTTAGCAGAACTGCTCCTAAGAGGTTAACAAAGCTGTGTAACTTTTTAATTCACATCCGTTTCTCACCCACATTCAATGAGGGGAGGGGTGGGAAGCTCTCAAAGCTTCAAATGAGATAATCCTTTAAAGTTGTCTCTAGAGCCAGCAGGCAGCAGCAGCAGCAAAGTATTTCAATAGAGCTCTACTGAATAAGACTGTCAAGTGAACTTTCAAGTGCTCAGGATTCCCACCTTGCAATCAAGAAGTTCAAGCTTCTAAATACTGAATAGAATACAAAAGTCCAAAGAAGTGCTGGTATATGAGGCATCTACGCCATAAAAAATTTTTTGATTAGTTTCTTACGTTTTTAATCAGGTATCATCACAGAGCACAAGGAACAAAGAATTTACAGGAAATTATTTGGGGTGGCCTGGATTTTTTTATTTAATCTCAAACACTGTTATGTCCTTTCAGTATCAAAATCAATATAATTATTGATTAGACAATATCTTCTTTAGTTGTCTATGCTATTGATTGATACAGAACTTTAATCCAAAAATCAAATTGTTATTTTAGACTGGACATTGACTTTCTTGCTTTCTTTAGCAGCTTCGGATCAGGAAGCCCCACAAGGGCATATTATAATCTGTTAAAGAGTAAGAAACAGGACAAACCATCAACTCCACTGTAAAAGTAGACAGATGTAGTGTAAAAACAAAGTGTGTGCACTTCCTTGTGTGCATGTTATCTTTCAATTGCAAGTTCAAAAACACCAAGAAAACAGAACATTGTTCTCATATGTAACATACTGCCTTATATCAATTTGACAAAATTATACTTACATATGAAAATTCCTACTAGTTCTGCCAACAGGTTATAAACAAGAATAATGAAGATAAATACAGATGTGAAGTCAGAAGCAAGGGAAAATAGACATCATTACTAAAAATGTAAAACGTAAACTTAAGATTCCCTGTTTCTTAGTTTCAACTCCAGATAAAGAAAATAAAACAATAAATCTTTTATTGAGCTAGTGAATTGGGATCACATCCCTAAAACCTCTAATGAACCTTAATCTCTTAATTTCCCTGCATTAAATGGAACCAAAAGAACAGTGGGGATGAACATGTGTTTATGGAGGGCCATAATATATCTGGTAGAGTGGGAAACACTAAGGATACAGAGCTGAAGTAAGACAACACCTGGTCTGATCTAGTGGGTTTAGCAGTCAGGAAAACAGAAGAATGCAAGTTAGCCAGCACTACTACAACAAAAGGCATGCAGATTTGTAAAATGCATGGTTTTATTTTACAATAAAACAATAAAAGATGAGATATGTACCCAATGGAGAACTAATAAATGAAATTCACCAACTAATGGAGTTCTGACCTTTCATCTCAATTGACAGTCATCTTTTTCTTATGGGTGTCTTTCATTCTACTTTTTCTGTTTAATTTTCTTACATTAATCTTTGACTTTCTCATCTTCCAGACTTGTTTCAAAGTCAGGCCTTTCTTACTTTCCAACACTCATATCTAGGCAGGTTAATAGTTCCCCTTGTAGCACCGAACAAATAGAAGTGACCTTTATAGAAAGGGCTTACCTGGCTTCCTATTACCTGATCTTCCCCCACAACTGTCACTCAGTGAGTCTGAATTGCTATATATGCTATTTCATTTACATGTCTCACCCTAGATTCAATTACTTTTCACACTCTGTCCCTCTTATTGTCATTTACAAATTTATTTTTTTAACTGTTAGCATTCATTTAATTCAATAATGCAGAATGCCTGGCAAATTCCACCTTGAAAACCTTCGGACATGGCCTGAATTCCGTTCCTGTATTTAGTTGATCCTCTGAATTCATTTTGTTACACAGAGACTTTTCAAGGGGGTGAATGTGAAGGATGGAGTGGATCTGAATTCAGACAGACCAAGACCCCTTTATTTTCCTGACCTTGTACAAGCTGTATGGGATTTGAGGTGCACGAGAAGAACTGGTAACTTGCCTAACTTTGTTGGTCTTAAGCTCACAGGTGTGGTGGGGTAAATTAGACAATGCATTTGGCCAGCGGTCGTGCACACCTCAATGACTACTGGTTATCTCAAAGGGCATATTTTGGGATGAATGCAAACTTCCCACTTCTGTGGGAATATTCCTTCTACCTGGGCTTTCACTTAAGCAATCATTCTCTTCCCCCCTTGTAATCTTGAAAAACCATCCCCACTGTTGCCAGTTTTTCTGACCCACAGTTCTTACCTCCACTCACAGCAACCCAACTTTACAGCTTCTGTCCTTGCTGTGCTGATAAATATCTGTGGGGTTTGTTTAACTGCTACATAAAATGCTGCTTTTCTGCCTTGGTCTTCTTAGCTGACCCTCCTTGTCTGGTTGCCCTTTAGAGGGTGACATTCATAAAGGGCCTGCCTTGGATTCCCTCATCTCCTTGGTGGCAACCGAGGCAACATAGTTCCCACCACTTTAAAAGACAGTGGTGCTTCCAGCACTGTGCCCCAGTCACTACACCCAACTTTCCTGGCAATCTACCCACTCAAGACCCTCAAACTCAGCACCGCTAAGTCAGAATGTGTGTCTTTCCTCCAATACGGACAGACCATGCCTGTAACACCAAACCCAAGCCATTCTGCCGAAAACAAAGTTCAGAGTCAACATGGGTCACTCACTCACTCTTTGAATCCCTTTAATCCATGTCCTTGATTCAGGCCCTAATTAAAGGAAAGGGGTTGTCCAGGTCCTCTCGAAAGAATCTATTGGTTCCAGCCCACCATCCCTCTGTCAACCCCAATTCTACTTCGAGAGGTTTTCAGTGGTTCTTTTGCTTCTCTTTTCCAGGCCATCTAACCACAAACAGCTTCACAAAACCTGGAAGGCAACATCTAGTTCTTTGGAGGTGCATCCCACAAGGCCTGTGCCATTTAATTCTCTATTAGTTATCATTCCTTGGCTAAAAATAATAGTAATAAGCTTAAACAAGCTTAAACCTGGAGAACACACCGGAAGGCCACAATGGTAACCCACAGAAGCCAGGACTTGGCACACGACTGATCTCTAGGAAAATCTGTGTCAAGAATCTATGAAGTCATTTCTCTCTATATTGTGTTTGTGTCTTATTTTCCCTCTCTTCAAATCACTTTCCTGATTTCCCTAGTCCATATGGCAGGACAGTGGTTTAGAGTATTTCTTATGAGTTGAGATGTATCCCCCCACACACACACACACACAAAGAATATATTCATACTAGAATCTTAAACCCTAACACATTATTTGGAGAGAGGGTCCTTACAGAAGTAATTTAAAATAAGATCATCAGGATGGGCCCTAACCAAGTGTGACTGGTGTCACAAAAAGGGGGAATTCGCACAGAGATAGAACTACATCGGGAAGACAACGTGAAGAGACACAGGAGAAAATGACCACCTACAAGCCAAGGAAAGGGGTCTAGAACAGATCACTCCCTCACAGCCCTCAGAAGGAACCTACTGGGCCAACACTTTGATTTCAGCCCAAGCACCAAAGTTTGCTACTCAGAGAAATAGGGTCTCTCGTTCATTCATTTCTCCCCTCTCCCCACCTCTTTCTCCTCCCTCTCAACACCAGTTCCTAGGAAGAGATTCTGTCAATTTGGGATTGGTGTTCGAGCTACTCCAATCCACTGAAGCTGGGGATCAGGCTCCCTGAGCCATGGCTGTGGGGATAAGGAATTGGGATAGGGTGTGCAGAGAAGCGCATCCTCAGGAGGTGTAAAATTTCATGATTTTTGGACACTATTCCAACAAATTACTGTTGTTGTGTTATGGAAAAGACTGTTTTGCTGTCAGTTTAATTGCTGGTCCACATTTATGCAGCAACACTTTTAAGAAGTTCTAGAGTCACCCCCACTGTCAGTGACTGATTCTCCTAAGATGGCCATAACTAGGTGGTAGCTAGGCTTTAAAATTTTATGACATTTTACAGTCAATAATATTGAATAGTTGAGTGTTCCTAAGAAAAATTCCAAAAACAACTTTTTCACAAAAGTCTTTAACATAGTCCCCAGATGAACTACGGAGAAAACGAGGTCAAACAAATGATTTGGAAAAAAAAACAAAAACAAGTGTATGTTTACTTGGAGGGCCAAAGCACTATTAAAGATAAAATTCCATCTTCCCTTTATGAATTTAATATAAAAATTCTTTCAAATATTCTCTCACACGGAGCGCAGTGGTGCAGCATGTCTGGAATCCCAGTAATTCAGGAGACTGAAGCAGGAGGATAGCAAGCTCAAGGCCAGTCTGGGCAAATTAATGAGACCTTGTCTCAAAATAAAAAATAGAAAGGGCTGGGGATGTTGCTGGGTGGCAGAATGCCCTGGGTTCAGTCCCCAGGACCAAAACAACTCTCCAGAGACACTTCCCCAAAGTACAAAGATTTTTGTCTTCCCACCAACTCTACCTATGAAAGCAGATAAAATGAAAAGGTATGACAGAGTATGCCTGCTTCTGAAAAACAAGCAAAGTAGCAGGAAATGAATAGTGCTCAGTAGCAGAGGTATTTCTCCCTGGCAGGCAGCTTGGAAATGAATAGGGCATCCTAGTTGCAGCAATGACCAAGAGACACCAGGCACTAGGTGGACAGACAGCTGGGATACTGGACACCCTGCACGTGTGTGACAGTACACTGCCCTACATCCTGAGAGATTACTGATTTAAAATTTTTTAAACCTTTTTCACGTAATTTTTTTCCACAGAAAAATACAACATTCATGCTTGACTTTAATGTGCATCAAAATATCCAGGAATAGAACTGAAATTGAAATCCAAAGACCACTCTAATCTTGGTTTAGACCGTTATCGGGAATTGTTCACCATTTCTGAAAGTCGCATTACTGCCCACACCACCCCTCACAGAATTTGAGTCAGTAGGCTTCTTGTCCTGGTAACTCCACATACACAGAGCACCTGCTAGGAAGTAAAGTTTTCCCTGAGCAGTGAAGAGTTACAAAATCCCTTTGTTTTTCTTTTATCTTACAGTTAGGGTGTTATTTGACTTTTTAAAATTGTAGATATAGATATGTTGTCTATGAAATTCCCATTTCAGAATAGAAAGGGCTATTACTAAATATTTGTGACGAGTGAGAAGCCCCGATGAAAGGCTGTGATGACATTTCAGCTGAGCCATCTGCCCGCCTCAACTCGTCCAATTGCTAAGAATTCCCAGCACACCAGTACACATGAAATTTCCTTCCGCCTTCCTGGAAACCCCTGTTTACCTTTCTTCTAAGCACTACTAAAAACTATGCCTAAACATGGACCCCTTTTTCCACCATGTTCCAGATGTAGATTTGCCAACTAGATTAAAACAACATCCCACTTTTCCTCATCCCTGTAGCAGGGTGGCTAAATCCTGCCTGGGATCCCTCCAGGACAGCAGCCTCACACCCTAAGGACCACAGTGAAGATGAAATTACAGCCAATAACCCTCCACACATTTCTTTTTAATTCAGGTCACCCCTGGGTTTTCAATCATTGGACTGTAAAAAGAGCAGGAGTTAAAAAGCCAGAGCTTAGAGTGTAACTCTCCATCAAATTCCCCATTGGGATCAAGATCACCTACTCTATGTGTGCCCAAGTTTATCCAGCAATAACACTGAGATCTGATGTATTTCTTACCTCTCCACACGGGGACACATTGTCAAAAACATTTTGATCTACAATTCTGTTATATATTTTTGTTGAACACAAATTCTATACAATGTAGTCTTTTATGTTTACCTTTACCATATAAAAAATATTTGAAGCTTTATAGCCTTTTCTTTCTTATATGATAAATGCAGGAATAATGGTGCTAGTAAAATTAGAATTGGCTTATCTAACCAAGTATGTAACCTAGATACTTGAGAAACCTCTAGTTTCTCGTTGAGAGCTTGAGATTATCAAATGACAGATGCTCATTTGAGTCCAATCTGATCTCAAGGTAGGGCCTCCTATTGGGTCAGGTTAGTGCCTGTAGAAGGGACCAGAAAGTAACTTTCCAGAGCCACCTGCATGTGTTGATTGGCACTGAGAGAACTCAGGAGACCCAGAAAACAGGAATTTAAAATGAAGCAATACTGAGTGTTCTGAAGTTCTCTGCTGCCTGCCTTCTTTCAATCCAAATTACCAACCAAAAAAAAAAAAAAAAAAAAAGGAGTTTCTTTCCAAGTGCTTTTTAACTGACTTTTAAATTCAAGAGAATATTGCAAAGCAGAATCAATTCAGTCCATCTTTGTTTGGTCTAAACCATTTGTTTCTTAAAATTACTGTAACATTAAATGGAAAAACAATTTTGGTACTTTTTAAAAATTCAGAGTTTTACTTTTGTTATTTAATAAACAGAGAATGCAGAGACTTTGATCTTAATATCATTATCAGAATTCACTATTTGGCAATTATAAGTAGCGAAAGCTTTAATCTATGAGAGGGGATATTATTATTTAAAATAACCCTAAGTTCCAAGGTTTCAATGATCTTTTGAAAAATTAATCCATAAAATTTGCCACATCATCCTTCAACACAATATGTCTGCATATATCACTGTGTCTAAATACAATATCTACTTGGAAAGAGCTACCTCAGCTTCTAAATCATTTGTCAATCATCTGAAAGTATTTTCTCATAATGATCACGAAAGCATAAATTCAACAGAAGACAAAGGATCCTATACTAACGTCACATGCCTTTGTTTACCTCCTGTTGCCACCATGTTGGGGTTCAGTCCAGAGGCTCAGGAACACCAGATAAGAGCTCCATCCGGAGCTCCAGCTCAAACCCTTTGTTAACTTCCTAAGGGACTAAATATCAAAATGGAATTTAGATTAACTGGTAAGGAACAAATATAAAACCTGGTTTTCAAATAAAAAATCACTCATCTCAGAACTTCTTTCAAAAGTAAAACTACCAGGATGGTGGGGCATCTTTTGATTACACTCCTTGGCCTGACTTCATTGAAGTAACTCTTTCATTTGAACATTAGCCACCACATCCATTGTTACTTTAAAAATCTGTTCAGCTAAGTTCTCCAGTTTTACATGGTCAATCCCAAGGCAAACCCACCCAGATCACACAGGATATTCAAAACATTCCTGGCAATCTGCTGGAAGCCTCTTGTTAAGCATCAGCTCCATCCCCTGCATTTGTGCTCTTGTCATGCAGGAAAACACATGAGAGGAACGATGTTTTTAAAAATTACCCCTAGGCAACTCTAAAATAAAGACCTGCTGACTGTGGGGGGTTTTCTTAAATCAGGCAATAATAGTACAAAAACTAAGGAATTCATGGACTTTTTTTTTTTTTTTTTTTTTTTGTACTGGGGATTGATCCCAGAGGCACTTAACCAATAAGCCACATTCCCAGCCCTTTTTTATATTTTATTTTGATACAGGGTTTCACTAAGTTACTTAGGGCCTCACTAAGTTGCTGAGGCTGGCTTTGAACTTGTGATCCTCCTGACTTAACTTTCCAAACTGCTGGGATTACACAGCACCTGGCAGAATTCATGGATTTTAGCAGCAAAAACAAAAACTAAGGTTAAAGAAAGAAAAAAATAAAGTTAAAGCATGTGCTTTTTACCTTTTTGTTGTTGGTGGTGGTGGTGCTGCTGCTGCTGGGGATTGAACCAAGGGCCTTGTACATGCGAGGCAAGCTCTCTATCAACTGAGCTATATCCCCAGCCCTGTGCTTACTTTATTAGCGAAAGAGCTATAACAAAACTGGGCTATGGCACAAATAGTGTGTCATGATTTCTTAGAACTACAGCAAGACAGCATGATGCATGTATTGAAAAATAATAACCAAGAAATAAGTTGGAATGTTTCAAATGTGAAGATGAAATATCAGGTTTCTTTGTTTAAAATTTGAAGTCGTTATTGATTTTCGAGAAGATACAGAGAACTGTACAGGTAGTTCCCATTCACCTTCAGCCTCTCCCAAAGTTAACAACTTATAAAACTATAGTAGAATAAAACCAGGAAAAGGACAATGGCTCACTCTGCACATATGTAACAGTTTCACCAGTTATATATGAACTTGTGTCACTCTGGAACCAGCCCCCAATCAATAAAAACTCACCACAAGACTTTTGCAGGCTACATTTATAAGGAAATGCCTACCTGGTCCTCAACTCCTGACAACCACTAATCTGATCTCTAGCTCTAGAACTGTTTTTTCATGAATTTTCTATAAATGGAATCATGTAGCATGCTTCCTTTTGACCTCAGTTTTTCCCTTCATGCAGCATACTTTGGGACGGTTACAAGTTGTTCCGTCCATTAGTAGTTTGTTTCTTTTTATTACAGAATATTGTTTATTCAATGGTATGGATGTGTCCTAGTTTGATCAACCACCAGAGGAAGGACATCTGGGTGCTTTCCAGTTTAGGGACTACTAAAAATGACACTATGAACACATATACAAGTTTTCATCTCTCTGGGATTATATGTCTGAGAGTGCTGGGTCATATGGCAATTCCACTTTTAGTTTTAGATAAGAGCGCCAAACTGTTTTCCACAGTGGCTATACCAACTATAGAGACGTAATTTAGCTTTTCAATATCCTCACCAGCATTTGGTGTTGTCGTTATCTGTTTCAGCCACTCTGAGCAGTATGTGGTAATATCTCATTATGATTTTAATTTGCATTTCTCTGGTGGCAGAATGATGTTAGATATCTTCATATGCTCATCGGCCACCTGTGTGTCCTCTCCAGTGAGATGTCTGTGAATACCTTTTACCTGTCTTGTAGATGATTGTGTTTTGACATCAAGTCTAAGAACTTTTTTGCCTGGTCCCGGATCCTAAAGATTTTCTCCTTAATTTTTTTTCCTTTAAGTTTTAAGGCATTGTGTTTTATATTTAAGTCCATGATCCATTTGAGCTAATTTCTGCATATGGTATGAGGCTAAGGTTACATTCATCTTTTACCTAGGGATATTTTAATTGCTCCAGCATCATTTATTGAAAAGGTTTCCCCCTCTCCCTCCTCTTTATTCCCCCTCCTCCTCTATCTCTGCCCCTAAATTGTTTTTGTTCCTTTGTCAAAAATGAGAATATTTTAGACAGTCTAAATCTAATTGTTCCATTTTGTTCCATGGGTCTATTTCTACCCATACCCTAGTACTACTATGTTGGGATTATTTATGGCTAAATCTGGTTGGCCTTAACATTGGGAAGAGTAAGTAATTACTCACATTTTATTTTTATTTTTCCATATTTTGGGGAGGTACTGGGGATCGAATTCAGGGGCAATCAATCACTGAGACACACTTAGAAACAGGGTCTCACTGAGTTGCTTAGCGCCTTGCTTTTGCTGAGGCTGACTTTGAACTCATGATCCTCCTGTCTCAGCTTCCTGAGCTGCTAGGTGTGTGCCACCATGCCCGGCCTCCATGTTGTTTTTATGACCTTTCTCCTTTCACATACACTTTTAATTAATTAATTAATTTTGGTGCCTGGATTGAACCCAGGAGTGCTTAACCACTGAGCAACATCTCCAACCCTTTTTATTTTTAGATAGGGTCTTGCTAAGTTGCTTATAAGAGTCTCACTAAGTTGCTGAGGCTGGCTTTGAACTTGTGATCCTCCTGCCTCAGCCACCCAAGCCACTGCAATTACAGGCATGCATCACCACACCCACCTTCACATAAATTTTAGAATAAAGCTATTCTGTAAAAACATTGCTAAGTACTTATCAACCAGTGCACAAAGTAACTGGCATATTTATTATGGTTACGTCTTAAAATCCACAAACATGGGGGCTAGGGTTATGGCTCAGTGGTAGAGTGCTCGCCTAGCACATGCAAGGCGCTGGGTTCAAGCCTCAGCACCATAATTAATTAATTAATTAATTAAGGTTTAATTTAAAAAATCCACAAACATGGAATTTCTCTCCAACTAGTTAGATGATCTTTTATTTCTTTTACTAGAATTTATAATATTCAGCATACAGCTACTATACATATTTTATTAGAATTCTACCAAGTACTTCATCTTCCTTAGAATAAACAATGGTATTACATTATATATTTGCATTTCCATAGAAAGCCAAATTATTTCTGCATATTGATAAAATTATTTTAAAATGTGCATTTTGTCTAATTTTAGATTTTTTCCCAACAATATAGGACATTTATCATGTTCCCTAAATAATACAGTAAAGAGCATCCATTTGAAACTGAATATGGCATGCCTTCTGGGGTTTTTTTAAATCATCACTATGTATGAATGTTTAGAATTACATTCTTACCATCCGATGCATTAAAAATCCATGCATCAAGAGACCCTTGTGCTGTAAGAAATTAAAACAAAATTCCTTTCTAGAGAAGGTTCATGAAACTAAAATGGACATCTTTATGGTTAAACATAGGAAGGATCCACAGAGAAAGCCCTCCAAACTGGCAGAAATTACAGTATGAATAAAAATTAACTCAGCTCACATTGTTATTTGCTGGTATCAGTTTCCTTTTATGGAAAGACATCTCCAGTTTCCAAAATTAGCTACTTAAGCAACTGGCCAAAGCATAACTGTTAGTTTTACTCTTTTAAGATGAAATAATTTGCTGGGAGATGATAATACTTTTCATACACAGAGGAGACCATTTGAGGATTTTTTTTTTTCCTTTCTTATTTTGTGTTGCTGGGGAATTGAACCCAGGGCCTCCAGCATGTCAAACAAGCACTCTGCCACTGAGCGAGGCACCATCCCCATTTTAGGATTTTGAACATGTTAAAAACAAAGCAAATCCCAGTAACTCGGGAGGTTGAGGCAGAAGGATCCCAAGTACAAAGCCAGCCTCAGCATCTTACGGGAGACACTGTGTCAAAATAAAGGGCTAGGGATGTAGCTTAGTGATAGAGCACCCTTGGGTTTAATCCCCAGTACCCTCCACCCACACACACCCTCAGTGCTCTAACCACCAGTGTCTTTGATTGGTGCAAATATTTCCCACATATTCCTGGGTAAGCACTGGGTGCACTATGAACACATTGTACAGTATAAATAGTGCTTAAAGAAGAAGGGCTTCTACAAACAATCGTTGGATACTTACAAGGAGCCAGACCCCACACTAAGTGCCTAGTGAATGAGCTTGACCCTCCGCTCAAAGATCTCATGGTCTACAGACAAGAGGCAAACTTGAAAATTATCATTGCAAATTGCACAGGTATAATCAGGCCTATTTTAGTCCAAAATACCCTTCTCTCACTTTGCGGCTCTTATTCTATCATCTCACCCCTTTAAAATGGAAATATGGCAAACATGTTAGACATAACCAAGAAGCTTATCTATAGTTGCAGTTTGATATAAGTGCCACACTGATTTTAATTTTTCTTCAAAAGGAAAATCACACACCTACACCAAACACATATAGAGAAGAGAACATATGAATTTTAAGTTTGCCTGAAACTCATTGAAAAGACCACACGGACTTTTTGAAATAATGGAGCTAGGTCAGGCCAGCTGGCCACTTGGGATGAATGGGCTCATAAGAACTTGACAAAACAGTACAGAGATCACATCCTCACCCAGCTTCTCCCAATGATGACATCCTATATGACCTACAGTGCTTTAACCCAAGCAGGAAACTGACTGGCGTGCAGGGTACAATTTTTAGTGAGACAATAGACCCAACTTGAATTTCACCATTCTTTGCATGCC
Source organism: Spermophilus citellus (assembly GCF_964194105.1). Taxonomy (NCBI): domain Eukaryota; kingdom Metazoa; phylum Chordata; class Mammalia; order Rodentia; family Sciuridae; genus Spermophilus; species Spermophilus citellus. The sequence continues at coordinate 147,665,572 of NC_138186.1, forward strand.
TCATTTAATTCCTTTCTTATGGAAACAAATACAACTATAAATTTTCACATTCTCACCTCAAAACAGGGGGTTTAGCAGAATTAAAATACTGCAGCAGTCAAAACAGAAAAACAGCTGGGCACAGCAGCACAGGCCAACAATCTCGGCTACCAGGGAGAGTGAGACGGAGAACCAGGAGTTCCAGGCCAGCCTGGGCAACACAGCCAGAACCCACCTCCAAAAAGAAAGGAAGGAAGAAAAACCGATTCTCATAGCGGGATGTATGTGACTGTAACTACCACACAGAAACTAAGGCAGAGGTGTACAACTCTTAGGACTCTTCACTCCCACTCGCCTCACATGATGCCCCGGCAGTGTGACTTCATCATGATGTGAAGGTCATATCGATGTGAAGGTCATATCGAAGATGTTAGGCACAAAAGTAAAGGCAAAAATCCATCAAGAGTGAGACATTCCTTAATCAAAATAACTATTTCCAGAGAACAGACCCTACAGTCTATTCTGCCAACTCTGGTACAGATCTGTGCAGAGTCCCTCTGCTAACAGAAGCCTGCGACACGGGGTAGGAAAGGGCCAGTCTCTTGAACTGCCATCAGGCGGGGCACAGGTGCAGTAACACAGAAGGCACATGAGTTCTGGAGTCACACATTTGGGGGTTATGCTATATCTTCCATTCTGAGTTGCATATTCTTCAACATCTCACTTAACCTCTCTAAATTTCAAGTGCAACAATACCCAGACAGATTTACTGTTGTGCTTTTTAAGCAGAGATTTTGGGGAGTCCAAAACTAATAACACAGACAAAAGAACTTCACAAGGCAGCCAAGAGCTGTGTGCACACAGTCATCACACCATTGTCACAGCCCTCCGAGTGCCCACCACCCACAGGATCAGCCACCTACCCACACAACCCAGGCACTCCTCTGGCTTCAAGAGGCCACGGAGGAAGAAGCCTGCAACCTCCACCTCCTCCTCTTACCACTAAAACACTTCGTCCCCACCCAACAGGGAGCTGTTGCCACTGTCTCATGTCCATCTGCTACAGCTATGATTCATTAATTTCATCAAACATCGTTTCAAAATTTCAAAACAACACAATGATGCTAAGTCCCACAGCATCCATTATGAGGCATTTTTTTTTTAAAGTCTACTCATTTAACAAGCTTACAGATTCATCAACTACTTCAATACACTGGACACGTCATTCCTGGTCAACTCCATGGACTGGGACCAAATCTCGGTTGCTATGCAAGGCCCTCCATAAGGGCCCTGCCCCCTATACAGGTCTCTTGATACCAGCCCCCTAGCCTGGTATTCCCAGTGCCTATATTCCCCAGCACACATAGTGAAATGTACTGCCTCCCTGCTTTTTGTGACAGGCAGTGTCTCCACCCTCCCTTCATCTAACTTGCCTGTGCTACCACTTTAATTAGCCAGGATAGGACAACATCAAAGAGGAAGTAAAACACCCAGGTGCTACAATATAACCCATACTCTGCAGGCCAGAGTGCTACACTGTTTAAGAATTGTTGCCTCTTCTTTATCTCTTTCTCTCTCTCCTAGCTCATTGAGCTTTGAATCTCCAGAAATTGACACCATGCTTAACACTCAGAAGTGCTCCAGTAACAAAGTCATCCATTCGTGGAATGCAGGCCAAGGCATTAATGCTATAAACAGAACAACAAATCAGCCTAATCTATCTCTCATAAGTACCTGATACCATTGCTGCAGATATTATTTCTAAATATACTATCATCTAATATAATGAACCAAAAGAAAAAGAAAGTGTTCACACAGATCAGCCCTGAAACAAGTCAGGGGGAACCACTTCATCTGGCCCATAAGCAAAGAATCTCATAGCAATATGATTTTTCAAAGTAGCACACTACACCCTTAAAATTATGCACATTTCTCTGAGGTAGGGTTAGAGATGAGATGGAATATATCAGGATTAAAATGTTGATGCTCTTGATTTTTTTTCCTGCAGTGCACAGAAGTTTGGGGAACTCAAGAAGCCAAGTTGGTTGGCATTAAACATAAACAAGAAGAAAAGCAGTGGCTAATGCTCACAGAAGTGAGGACTGACCTGGGGTCACTGCTACAGAGAGGAAATTTTTGTGGACGCCCTCCATCCCACAGGGTTTTAAAGTGAAATGCTGAGGTCCCTTTCAGAAGGACAACTATTTGGGAGATCCAACAGATGCCATGCAGTGTCTTTCGATTCATTCCTCCTATGAAGGAGAATCAAGTCACTCTATCTAGGTTCCAACAATAAGACAGCAAGAGGAGGCAGATTCTTGCTCTGGACCTCGGAGGCACAGCCCCTTTTGAGGTCCTCCTGGGAGATGCTGTGGTGTCCCCTGGACATGCCAACAGAAGGGCAGCTGCTTCCCCAGGTCTCTAAGATGCCAGTCTTCAACTCTGTCAGCCTCACTCACTATCCAGCCCCAGGACCAACCCCAACTGCCCAGCGGGGCACACTGTTCTGCAACAGTGAACCCCAACAAAAGAACCAGAGACTGGGAAACTGCTTTGTCAAAGCACATATTTTAGCTCATGAGAGAAGGAATCTTATTAAATGGGGGTTGTAGTTTGTTTGAAAGGTGCTAACATGTCTGTCCATCAGAAAATCATGAAAATGACTTTGAATGACATGTTTTTTCTACTGAGTAATTTCTGAGATAAAGGAATCCAGCTCCAACAACAAAACTGTCTCAGGACTAAATCTCAGCACCAACAAGCCAAACACAAAACCTGTAATTCATACATGAAGCAGAATTTTAACAGTTGGCCTTTAAAAAATTTAAAGCTCATTTTCAAGTTCCATATGTATGAGTCAACTTAAATTGATAAAAAAAGAGTTTAAAACTTTATACAGGTTTCAATGCAATACAAATCCAAGAATCCCTGCTTTCTCTGTAAGATGGGCATTGTTATACTGTGGTAGGTCTGTAGCATAAAATCATTTCTTGGGCCTTTTAAGCTTGATAATTTTTATTACCCATACTGGAAACTTTATTTCTACTTTGTCCAATTAATTTCCCATAAGAAAAAGTGGATTTTTTTCCATAGGATTTAAAGGGCAGGCAGGGTTTACAGGCCAAGGTGTAACAGAAATAGTGGGCAAGATGGTGAGAAGGTGAGCTGGGACCCCTGGGAGTGCATGACACCAGGGAAGAATTCGGGGCACAGGAGAGAGCCTGCTTGAGCTGGCAGGAAATACATCACTGTGGTTGCTCAGAGTTCAGGAATCAGCCTGCTGAAGTCCTGCTTCTGCCACTGGCCCTGTGACCATGACCCAACTGCTTAACCTCCTTTTCCTCTGTAAATTGAGGATATCCATGCCACCTCTCTCAGACCATTGTTATGAAGACTAAGTGAGATAATGGATATAATACACTTAGCACTGCACCTGGCATGCCCCCAACGCTCCACGGAGACTCCCATCCCTGTACTGCCACGTTGCAGTATTCCTCCACCCACCCAGAAATGTGCCTGTCAGGGGTGAGATTCACTCAGCTGCAGGATGCCTCTGGGAGCCCCTGGTGCTCCACCATGCTTTATAAAGAAGCTCGGCTTTCCTCCCCACATCACCTCCACCTGCTTCCCCTTGGACAAGAGCCAGGTTAGCTGTCCAAGACTCAAGAAGAAAGGAAAGCTAGTCTGTAAGCTGTGTGTCAGGCACTCAGACACTAGAAACAGAGACACGCAAAACATGAACAGCAAGGACAGCCCTCTCACAGAGGTGATCGCAAAACTCTCAGCTGGGTTCTTCTGTGTCCCCGGCATCCTGTCTCCATAGTTCCAGCCAAAGACAGCTGACTCTTCCTGTCTCTGAGAGCCTGAGATAACTGGCTCAGCTGCCTGAGCCAAGGGTGAGACAGGTGGTCTCCGAAAAGAAAATAAAGACTGCTAACCGAAAATGCAGAGAAAGTCACAAATAGGCTAGAAAGTCACAAATGGCACATGTGGATCCAGGGAACACATGACTAGATCCATGCCCTAAGGAAGAAGCACGGTAATTATTGGCATTTATGTTCCCATTTGTTTAATTACATGTTAGAACTATTTTGGCTACAAGTGGCACACACAAAAAAAAAAAAATGGCTCAAGTAGCAAGATAATTTTTTATGTAACCTCAAGATTTTGGGTAAGATTGTACCAGGAAGTAAATCATGGCTGGTCTAAAATTGCTTTCTTTGGCTTGATACATGATTCTCAGTCACCCTTGGGGTAAAAATGGCCATGCGACCATGCAATAAGATAAAAGAGCAAGTCCACTGAGAGGCCTTTGCTTTCTGCTAAACTAGAACTGCTTCTCCTTAGAGCTGTGGCAGCCATGTTGTGACCAGGAGGTAACAAACAACGGCAAAGAAGGTCAAATAACTTGAACCTTGATGTCAGTGCTGAGAAGTTGAGCCAAGGAAAACAAAGGAAAGAACTCCCTCATTAAGCCACTTGAGTTAATTTTTTGTTTCCTACAGCTAAAAGCAATCCTAACTGATAAAGCCAATGGAGGACCAACTGGCAGACCAGACAGGGGACCCAGTTTCTTTTCATCTTCCCATTCCGGGCATGTTGTTCCTATCACAAGGTGGTGGCCACTGCTGTGCCACTACGAGGAAGACAAAAGGGAAGCATCCTCCAACCTGTATTTTCTTAAGAAGGACTCCTTAGAAGCTCCTCTGCAGGTGTCTTGCCATAGTTTGTGGCTCAGAGCGGCATTACATGCTTATTTCTGAATTCAAGTGGCAAAGAAAATAGAATTTCCATGATTTTACCCTTGAACTGGGGTCACATTTCTGAAGACGAAAAGAGGAAGGGGAACATAGTTTGGTGCCAAATGTCACCCAAATGTCCATGTATTAAAAGCTTGGACCACAGAGTGACTCTATCGGACGATGGTTGAATTTTCAGGGAGTGGGGCTTAGTGGGAGATCCTCAAGTCACTGGGACTATGCTCTGGGACTGTGGGACCCCTCACTCTTCCTCTTTGTTTCCTGGCCAAAAGGTGAGCATATCTGCTCTGCCCCACACTCCAGGCCCCTGCTGCCTGGCATCACTAGCAGAGGCCTGGAAGTGATGGGTCCACCTGATCGTGGACTGGAACCTCTACAGCTGTGAGACAAAATCCACTTACTTTTATAAGTTAGTTGTCAAGTATTTTGTTATAGTGACAAAAAGCTGACTAACACAGAGAGGCTTGTGTGCTACCAAGAAAAGGACTCGGAGGATGGACACCTGGAAGGAAACCAACTAAGTCAACAAAAAATAGCAACAGATTCTAACAGCATCATCATCTATTCAGAGCTCCCTCGAGGAGGGCCCCAGGGGTGACACCACGACTCAGTGTACTGCAGTTATTTTAGTGTGATAAAGAGTGATGTTGTGTTTGTCACTATTTCAAATTAAAATCATTATGAATATACACATACTAAAAACAGCCCCAAAACAAGCTATATAATACAAATATAGAGAAGAGCTTAACATTAAAAGCTGCCTAAAAGCAAAGAAAGAAATGTCATATAAAATAATATTTTGAGCCAGGCATGGTAGTGCAAGCCTGAGATCACAGGAGTTTGGGAGGCTAAGGAAGGAGGATAGTGAATTCAAAGCCAGCCCCTAAGCAACTCAGTGAGACCCTATCTTTAACGAAAATACAAAAAGGGCTGGGGATGTGGCTCAGTGGTTAAGCACCCCTGGGTTCTATCCCAAATACAAAAAAAAAGTATATATTGAAACTGTCATATACTGTTGCTAGAAGAGTACATTAGTACACCCACTTTAGAGGGCTGTTTGGGAGTTGTCTATTAAAATTTTAGCTGGACACAGTGATACATTCTTGTAATTCCAGCAGCTCAAAAGGATAAAATAGGGGGATGGCAAGTTCAAGGCCAGCCTCAGCAACTTATTGAGGCCGTAAGCAAGCAACTTAGTGAGATCCTGTTTCAAAATAAAAACCAAAAAGGGCTAGGGATATAGCTCAGTAATAAAGTGCCCTGGGTTAAATCCCCAGCATCCCCCCCCCCCAAAAAAAAAAAAGTAAATGCGTGTACCTAATACCTAAAATATTTTACTTCTTAATATCTAGCCTGGAGAAAGATAAATATAAGAACTGTATAATTATAATAACAAAAAAAACAAAGCCTAAAACAAAAACATTGGTAATAATCTAAATGCCCAACAACAGGGGAAGAACTAAACCTTGTATATACATGATACAACATAGAATACTATGCAGCAAACAAAAAAAGTAAGTATAAATGTACTGATATATAATGATCTTCGAGATATGCTGTTCTGTAAAAAGCACAAAGTTGCATAATGCACAGCATAACACTACATACAGTATCAAGGATCATTTTCATAGGTAAATAGAAATTCATAGAAAAAATCTGGAAAGATATATGACAGAGTAAAAATATTAGCTACCTTTGAGGAGGAGACTATGCAGGGAGTAGGCTGATCAAAGAGAATTTGGGAGGGTGGGATAGTATGTGTTAAAAATTGAACCCAAAGTTTGGAGCAGGCCAAGCACATACTCCACCACTGAGCCACATCCCCAGTTGAGAATTAAGCTATTTGAATGTTTTCTGTGTGAAGGTTTCTATGTACAAACCTATGTATGCACACAGGTATCTAATCTTTTAATGACAATCATCTTTCAACAATTATCCCTTTTAAATAGTTTAACACAGTAGCATTTGCTTTTACTTGTGAACTTTGAAAACTATAAAAATAGAAGTTTAAATAGTCTAAATAAATTAAATGTAAATTTCTTAAAAAAAAAAAAAAAGAAACTAAACTAAACTAACATGGCTTGCTGAGTCACTGCATTTACAAGTCACTTGACAGAGAAAGGGAGTCCCCTTTTCACACGAGAGGCCAGAGGTGCCACTTTCCGTCCTCACAGGACCCCAGGCACATAGGCCTTCCTCATGAGCTGGCCTTAGCCACCTGCACTGGTTCTACACTGAGGGCCTCTGAAGTCAGACACAGACTCTCAGCACATCCTGAGGCACCACGAGGCCCCTTCTTAACGGGAGTCTGCTGCTTCTGGAAGAGAAGTGAGACTTCAGCCAACAGGAGCGGTTGGCTGGTCCTGGGCTCCTCAGCACGGGGGCTCACAGACAGGTGCCCGTACAGCCTGTCGCGAAGGCCGAGCACGGGTTAAGTAGCTGTTCCCACACTGAGAAAGCGCCAGGTTTCTGGTGGGAGAGGAGTTTCAGATGATGCCACCTGGCCTCCTGCCCTTCCCCAAGGCCAGCAGCCCTGACTGCTGAGCGCTGTGATGAGCCCGTCACTCCCCGGACGGCCACCGCGGATGGGAAACACCATGCCTGGGTCCAAGAGCGGAGCCAAGTTCTCTCCTGCTGACAAATTCAGACAAAGGCCCTTTTCCATCTCGTCAGCACACAGATGGGAATGGAATGCCAATAAAACCAGGGGAGTGCGTAGGCCCAGATGTGAGGAGGAGAGGGGAAAGGGCAGCCAGGGGAGGGCAGGACACTGAGGGACCCCCAAAGGCATGTCACCCCGCCTGTTGGAGAGCCAAGCCATCCTGCAGCCTGGCTTCAAGGCTGGCGGGGCCAACAGCTGCTGCTGCTCCCAGGTGCTCCCCAAGCACCCTGGCAGGGAGGGGAGAGCAGGTGAGCAGCGGGAGAAGGATGCACACTGCTCAGCGTAGGTCCAAATCTACTCGGGGAGGTCCTGGAAATGAAAGCTGCTTCTTCCTCTAGGAATCGGTCCCGACCAAGACTGCTTGTTCTCTGCTTCCTAATCAGGATCCCAAAGCCTTCTTCCTCCAAGGTCCCTATGTCTACGGACAAGCCCCATTCAAGGACAATTTCTACAGAAACCACTGCTGGTTTGCCCATTCAATATCCCTTTCCTAATTCTTCCTACCAATAACAACCCTGATATTTTGGAGGACGGTGATATACCCATTTTAAAAACTGCATTTAATTTCATCCCTAATAAGTCATGGCATCTAATTTTAGGCCACAGGATTCCATTGGAAGTGGATGGATGGGGCTTTGGAGAAAAGCTGGTGCTCTCTGACCTTTCTCTTCTTCCTGCCTTGAACCTAAGAATGATGCTGGAGATGAGGCAGCCACCTTGTGCCTGTGAGGTGGCAAAGACACCCAAAGGAGACAAGAGTGGAAATACCAGAGTCTGCTGATGGCCTCTGAAATCACCACACCAGCCCTGAGCTGCCTACTCTGAACTTTCCATTGTGTGAGAAAAATAAATGGCTGCATGTGTTAATTGGTGCTTGGGATCTGTTTATTGCTTGTAGCTGAATAATGACTAAATCAACAAGTGCTTAGTATGTAACAGGCATTATTCTAAGTAAGTTACCCTCTGAATCCTCTCAATAACTCGACCAGGTAGCTATGACTCATGTCTTCATTTCCAATTGAGGTAACAGACACAGCAAATTTAAAATATTATGCCCTAAATCATAAAGCCAGCAAATGGCTGAAGCTGGGATTTGTGGCTAGACTTCAGTGCTCTGGGAAAGTGAGAAATCCCAGCCCTCCTCAGGCTTCAGCATGAAACCTTAAGCCCTCAGCTGCAGGGCTGGGCTAGATCCCCACCATCCATTCAAGATTTTTTGTTGTTGTTTTTTCCTCCCCAGAGTCAAGAGAACCTGACAATCTACTCTATCCAGAGAACAGCCTGACAAAAATTTTATACTTGCATAATCCAAGGCCCTCTTGTCATGTTTAAAATATTGCTTTTCAGCACCTTCTTATTAGTGTGTGTGTGTGTGTGTGTGTGTGTGTGTGTGTGAGAGAGAGAGAGAGAGAGAGAGAGAGAGAGAGAGAGAGCGCAGTGGTGCTGGGCATTGAATCCAAAGGTACTTTGCTACTTACATCCTCAGCCTTTTTATTTGTTATTTTGAGATTGGAGTCTTGCCAAATTGCTAAATCTGTCTTGGGATCCTCCTACCTCAACCTCCAGAGTCACTGGGATTACAGGTGTGTGCCAACTACAGCCAGCAATGTAACTATTTTTCTTGATTAAAATGACAATTGCTATTCATAAGTACACTCCCAATCTTCTTTAGCTGCAAAAAGTCTTCATACTATATACGAACAAAGACGGACAATTTAAGAAATCATTCTCTGACATGGAAATCATCAGGTAAACAAACGAATCAGGTTTTTAAGAATAAGAAGAGGAGGAAGATGCAAATGTAATGCCCAAGTTCACACCTACCTAGGACTCCTGGTCCCAGCTCCACTGACTAGAAGGAGGCTTCACAATATCTGCTCTAAAAATCCAAGTCCCAGAAGTAACGCACTTAAAGTCTACTTTTTTAAAACAGAGCCAAAAATAAATGGTATCTCTTTATAAGTGTTGTTTCTGAAACAGGAGCTGAAGAGAGCACAACTATATTAAAACGGTCATAAAATTACAAGCTAAAAAATGGCAAGCATGGCTTCCCAAATATTAGATATCGATCTGTAACATGGTATTTCTTGGACACCAAAACACTAGCCAATGAACCACAGTTGAATCAAGAAAAATTCTCATTCTGCTGAGTAGCAAAAATCATAGCAGGGACAGTACAGGCTAGTTTGTGATACTAGAAATTCCCTAGTAGGAGAGACTGGGGGAATAGAGGGGGCAGGGAGTGGGGGAGGGTGCACTTTCCCACCCTCAGTACACTGTTCGGCAAGGGCAGGCACTCCTGCTGGTCTGGATAAACCAGACCTTAAGTCCACGGAACAACCCCTAAATCCAAGGGGAGAGGCCCCCAAACAAGTCTTGCTAGATCTTTGGAATTTTTGAAACCAGCCTATGTCCCCCACCCTCCTCCCACCAAGACCATTAGCAAACCCTCTAGGAAAACAGTCTAATCAGCTAGAACCAGGTCAAAGAAACAATGGGCTGGCCCCTGTGCTGAGCAGCCGGGGGCAGAGGTTAATCTGCCAGTGGTCCATGAAGCCACTGACTGAAAGGCAGAGCTCCTTCACAGGCTCCAGTTGCTGTCCTCCTAGGTGCTGGAGTGACGGAGAACACAGGGCAGCCATCTCCTGGGGAAGATAAACGACCTTATAAAAAGCAATAGCAAACCACGCCAGGCTGTAATTAAATGGAAAAGTGGGGAGGGCGAGTCAAGATCCTCAGCGAAAGGGGAGAGGAGGACCTGCAAGCTGGTGTAGGAGGGTGGCCCCATGGCCGTGGCCAGGCCAATGTGCCGTAGGGAATACGGGCCACTCAGAGAGGGAAAGGGACCTTTCCTGCAGCAGGAAGGGGCATGGGTATGTGAGGTCCTGGGGCTCCTGTTTGCCACAAGAGGAACCCTAACATAAATTCCCTAACACCCTATGGAAACCTGTTTCGCCTCCCATACTCTCCTCCCTTCCAAGACATCTTCGTTCACTCACCCATCTGTTGCCTCTTCCATCCTCCCTCCCACCAGTGTTTTGTTTATAGAGCAAACACTGTGCTCTAAAACAGGACTCTTCCATGTGGAGAGGAGCTGGGAGAGGAAGGCAAGTTTACGAAACAAACAGTTATGAACAACCCACACCAAAGACGACTCCAGGCAGGTCTGCCTACACTTGACAGCTTCTGAGCGACTGCACATTCTACCTTCACCTGGCTCCTGGAGGACAGCGAGTGACACGGGAAGGGGTGTGGCCCTGGCCATCAGCTCCACACCATCCCAACTGACCTGTGCACAGCGGGGTGTGAACTACCAAGTGATGGTGCCCCACTCTCATGACCGTCACACGCTATACAAGTTTTGACTCTGACTACCAGCATTTAATTTCTAAGGAAACATTGTGCCCATTCTAGGGTTTGACTAAGATGGTTGGAGATACACAGAGGCATCAAAAGGAAACGAAGCTGGGCGAGATGGCACACGCCCCTAGTCCCAGCTACTTGGGAGGCTGCTGTGGGAGGATCACTTGAGCCCAAGAATTTGGAACCAGCCTGGGCAGCACAGTGAACCCTACCTCTTAAAAAAAAAAAAAAAAAAAGAGAGAGAGAGAAAATTCATTAATTAGGACCATTTTGATATTCTCATATGGATATTATTTATGCAGCACTATTTAATGAGCATTAAATTATAGAAACATAACGGAGGTTTCTTGCTCCAGGGAAAACTCTGCAGACATTCCTGGATGCTAGAGGAAGGGCACCTGACAGATCATTCCTTCCTGATCAGGGCTGTACATCAGCCACCCAAGGAGATCTGCGAAGAGCTACATGCCCGGCCCGGGGAACCTGGGGATTCTGACTCAAGAGATGCAAGAGTGAAGCTCCCACAAGCAGATTTGGAAAAAGCTCCTCCTATTGGTTCTGGCACAGTTCAAACCTGGTTAAAAACCACAGTCTTGTATGACGTCAAACACTATGGGTAATCTGTGGGCCACTCACCAGAGTGGAATAGGTCCTGTCCAATTCAGAAGAGGAGGCCCTTTTCACATAACAAGAACACCAAGCAGGGAGCAAAGGGTGAACTGAAATATCATTTTCTGACTAGCTGTTTAAATCACTCTTCTGCTTTATATGACCAGAGAGGTCTGGGCTACCTAAGCAACAAATCAGGTTTTCTTTTTGTTTTTTTAAATAATACACTTCACTATAATATTCAGAAGAGGAAAGTAAATGGAAAATAAATACCCTAATGGTAGGAAAGAATTTTTTTTACTTTTATCTACAGAGAAATTTATGCCCCTCTAAAATATTTTTTACTAGTATGGTACAGTTATAACTTTTTGCATAAAGTTTTTTGTTTGGCCTCCAACTCCTGACTTATGTGGTCCTCCTGCCTCAGTCTCCCAAGTAGCTGGGGCAACAGCTGTGCACCACCATGCCTGGCTCTAACATAGTTCCAAATAAAGAAATGATGACCTACAGTAAGAAGGTCCCACTTCAAACCACATACATCCAAACCAAACAGGAGGCCTGACACAAAGTTAAGCAATAAATGTTTGCCAAATCTAATGGTTTACATTAAAATATATATGCAAATCATGGCCAGAGAAGCAGATGTCCGTGCATCATGATCCTCTCATCCCTGAGTCAATCTGCCTCAGCCCCATGTCACTGTACTTGCCACAGGACTCCTACAACTTCCTCTGCACTGTCCCCTTTTATGAAGGTGAGAGAGAAGAGAACAAAGGTTATGGAAAATAACAAAATGAAAAAATTTCTACAAACTAGTCTACCAAAATTTTCCCAAGACCAATGCCTATTTTTAAATGCAGCATATAATACTTTATGTGATTATTAAAAGCCAGTTAAGCTGGTACGGTGGTGACACATCTATAAACCCAGCAATGTAGGAAGCTGAGGTAGGAGGATTCCCAAGTTCAAGAGACCCTGTTTCAAAATTAAAAATAAAAAGGGATGGAGAAGTACCTCTGGATTCACTGCTCAATAACCCACCCCATATACACACACATACACAAAAGCCAGTTATTTGAAAAGAGCAAGGGGTAATGACTGAATTTCACAAAGGAATTCCATTACTATAAGGGTGGAATATGACTAATTCAAAAAGCTACACTCTGCTTCACTTGAAAAGAGGTCAAAATGATGGTTGTTACTATAAATGTGAAGAATTAAACAATTTTACTTCAAATGTTAATAGTAAAAATGGAAATACAAGTATCTACTTTCAGTGCTATTCTAAAAGAATATGATAAGTGTCTAACATCAGAACAAATATACTTTCAATTCTGCAGGAAGAGGATTCCAGAATTTATTTATATATAATATTCCTTATTGTTCCAGCAAAAGTCCCAGCAACACACAACAGAGTTCACCAGAGTCATCTCACCAGGTGGGAAACAGCTACAAAGCCCTGAAATTGAAGGAGGAGGATCTCCCAAGAACCTCCCCTCCACCATTTTTTTTTAAAGACACCTGGAGAAGACTGAATTTTAAATAAAAAGACTGCTATGAAAGCTTAATTATATCACAAATAGTAGGTATTCAACTCAAATACTGTATAGAAGAGTTCAAAGCTGCCTATTTAATAAGTGCATTTCACCATCTTCCAATTTAGTTACATGAGAAATCAAAAGTTTAACTTCATCATCCCAGAAAGGCAAGAAAAATGCAAAAGCTGAAAGGATCATGAGAAATAACACATCTCAAATGTAAAAGAAAATGTACACAGAATTTGTTAAGTATCGTTTGATCTTCCAAACCCCACTTGATAACTTTATCCCACCACCACCCAAAAAAAATGCATGTACACTAAAAGTAAGGGAATAGACCCAAATGTACCCATCTGTGCAAAAACCCAGAATAAAGAAAGAGTATCATTGTCCCTGACGTAGCGAGGCCACACTTCAGAGTCAGCCCTAGCAAGCAGCCACCCTAACTCTGGATCCCTCTACAACTAGGCATGGGACTCAGGAAAACGTGTCCAGCCTCTGAGCGCCTCAGCTTCTTTCTATGGGAAGTGAGAGTCAGACCACCTAACTTGCAGAAATCTTGTGAGGATTAAATTAGACAAGGCACATAAAAGTCATTCCTCGGTACATAGTGAGTACTCAAAAAACACTAGCTATTATTGAATCAAGGAACTTCAAAGTGTTTTAAAGTGAACTTATTTAAATGTTTCACTTAAAAGCAAACAAGTAAATACACACACACACACACACACACACACACACACACATATATATATATATATATATATATATATATATATATAAATGAAAAGCTACAGCAATGTCAACGATTGTAGGTGAGGTGACTAAAGTGATTTTGCAAGTAAGAGAACTGAAACCAGAATTTAGGGTTTCAAAATGTTCTGTGAGAACTTGACAGCTCAAATAGACAATGAAATCAGCCTTGAATAACCTAATCGCCACATAGGGATAAAAGAGTAAGATAGGGAGCACATTTAACTTTCGATGCTAATCAAATCATTTACAAAAATTGATTTGCTCATGTATTAAGTCAAATATTAGCCAATGTGTAGTTATCATTACAAAATTAGAGGGAAAAAGAAAAAAGAATAATGAACCAATCCTCTTGATAAAGGAATTTAGAAAAGGAATAAAGTAATAAACTAAAGTAAAATTAGCAAAAGTAAACTCAATAAAGAAATAAACATGGTAGAGAAAGAAAATGCAAAAAAAATGATAAATGTAGATAATTCTAACACTAATAATTGACAACATAGTTAATGGATTTTTTAACTAAAGAGAATGGAAGAAATAATAAAATTAGAAAAAGAAAAAAATGAAACTAAAATTAAAGATAAGTAAGTGAAGACTAGATTAATAAATTTGATAAATAGAAATGTATATTAAAAATGGAATTTCAAATTGTCCATTCCCCAAGAAAGATTTGAATGGAAAACTTTCAAGTGGAAAAATCTTAAGTGTTCTAAAATAACAAATCATCTATATATGACCCCACAGCATGATTTCCTTTGTCTTTTTCTTTTCTTTTTCTTTTGAAAAGGGGGCTCACCTTATGCCCAGGCAGGCCTCAAACTCACCCCAAAGGATTCTCCCTCACTGCATCCTCCCAAAAGGTGCACAGCACCATCCCCTATACACAGCACATATTTGACAATTTTAATTTCATACACTCATCTCTAGTATTATACCAGTATATTCATGTGTGTGTGTGTGTGTGTGTGTGTGTGTTTGTGTGTGTGTGTTGCTGGGGATTGAACCCAGGGTCTCGGGCATGCGAGCCCACCAGTATACTTTTTAGTCACACCCAGTTATAAATATAATTCATAAAATGTGCTCCCTCTGTAATAAACAATCACAAAATACAGATAAAACTAAAATGCTTATTTAAGAGAATATTTTGTTTTGATCCTAATACAAGGGAAAAGTATGTAATATTCACTTGTAAATATAGTGTTAGAAATGGATTGGGGCTTTCACAAAAGGAAAACCCCATGAATCTGTCACAAACCAAGGATTCCTTCTGGAACTCCAGGAAAAAAAGGACTTGCTTTTTTACACTGGTGCATTATAATTATACACAATAGTGGGATTTGTTGTTACATTCTCCTAAATGCAATAGAAGAATATAATTCAGTTTAGCTCACCTATACCTCCCCAAGGTGAACTGCCTTTTCCATAATTCCAAGGAAACCAGTAAAACTTCCAGTCAGTTTAACCAACTTAAGTTGACAAATGTCTATTGAACACTCCCTGTAATTATCAGACTCTGAGTTTGGTATACCAGCTATCAGAGATCACAAATACAGTCCCTGCTCCCCAGAGACTCACGTTCTAGTGTGGGAGACACAGCCACACCATGAGCATTCCTTTGGGTGGGTGTCCAGGACAGGGAGCTGGTCAAGGGGAGACAGAGTGGGTTGTACTTGAGCAAAGTCTAAGGGAAGAAAAAGGGAAGAGAAAAAGAGAGATGGGGAAAGGAATAGCACGTGCGCAGTGTGGGGTCCAGCCACAGCCAGGTGGGCTCAGGATGCCACTGAGGATTTACAGCAGGTGTATAATCTGGATTGATAAAACAGCACCCCATTTGCTAGGTGAATCTGAGAGCAGAGAGGAGAATATAGGCAAAAGGCCAGGTGGACAGGGCAAGGTGCTCAGAGGGCCTCAGAGGCAGCAGACAGGTGCTAAAGGAGATGCAGAGACGACAGCAAAAGAGCAGCCGGGAGCTTTATTCTTGTATAGCATCTGCCTAGTTTTTGGTTTTTGCTTATTGAACTAACAAAAACTGTACATATTTATAGTGTGCAATATGAAGTTTTGATATACATACGCCTTATGGGATGACAAAAATCAAGCTAATTTCCATACCCATTACTTTAGCCCACGGCCAGCACAGGCTTCATAAATGAAGGTTCGGCTACATGAGAAATCCGAGGGGAGTTTTGAATTAAAGAGACAGGCTCTAATTACCTTTAAACCAGCTCCAGGACGGCTTCTCCTAGCTCCAGCCTCCAGCTACCTATTAGAGTAGCGTCAAGCCCTCAGACCTGAGAAGGGTGGGGAAAAGCTCTGGACACAAGGATGTGTCTGAGTGCCTCTCACCCAGCCAGGAAGGTAACTCAAATCACATGCCAGGATGGCCTCCCACACATTACCTTGTATGGTTTGTTGTTTTGTTTATTTGGTGGTGAGAGCATTTAAAATCTACTATTAGTAATTTTCAAGTACATAATACATTGTTATTAGCTAAATTCACCCTTACGCTGGATTTCCTAAACTTTTTCCTCTTGTCTAAATGAAATTTTGTATCCTTTGACCAGCATCTCCCAGGCACCTTCCTGCTATTTGTTTTTTAATAGTTTAAAAGCCAAACTCACTCTCCTGATTAGAAGATTATCAAAGACACGCAATCTTTAGTTATTGCATGTTGGGTACATATGAGAAAGTGTGGGAGATAGAAAGGGGCGGGGGAGTCTGAGGACATCTCCAACTTCATTATGCACAGAATTATCTGGAGAACTTGTTCAAAGGCAGATTCTAAGTCAGTAGTTTTGGGTCCACTTAAGCCTCTGCATTTCTGACAAGCACGGGTGACAGTGATATCTCATGGACCTCACTTTGAGAAGTAAGGGCCCCAAACAGCTGGAAATCAAGGAAAAGAAAACAGGAGGAGGCGCAAGTGTAAGAGGACATTGTGTGACACAATACAACTCTGGTCACTTAAAGTTGGATGTGCTCTGTGCTCTGCTTGGAGTGACAAAGTTGAGAGTAAGCAGCCTCTGCCTGCTAGGAATAGCCTCTTCCTCCCATTTCTCCCACCTGGAGTAGATAAAATCAAACCCTAACATTTCCTCCTTGTATTAATAAACTGATGAAGTCATATATTTGGGGGTCTGAAATTGCAGAAGATGGGGATCTGCAAAAACTTTGGCAGGTCCTTGGAAGAACTCTTCATCTGAACCAATTTTCTGAACTAGCTGTACCTGTCTCTACTGTTTTGATTACAGGTTTTCCCAGGGTTGTGTCAGGAGAACATGAAAAAAAATAGCCTGAAGAGTGAACTGTTAACTTTCTCTGTATCTTGATTATGGCTGGGCAGTTCTTTCCCAGAGGTCTGGTCTTCACACTTTTAACCCAGAACTTACCCACTCCTTATGATGTAACTGCTCTGTCATCCTTTAGACAGTAAACTCTCTGAGAGTTTCTTTCTCTACACATTCTTGGAGAATAGGAAACTCTATGAATACAGTGTAAGCGCAATGGTATCTGTTGAATGAACATTGTGTCTCAGTGGGAAAGCACTGTTTATGAGTGATTGGCTTCTGCCTTCGATGTCAGTCCTACTTCTTGTCCTGCACTGCAACATCAGTGGCTACATCAAGAACAGACAGAAGGCTTTCCTCTCTGATTCTGATTGATCAAGCAATCCTCTGGCACTGAGGAGTTCAAATTATCCCACCTGACTTCTTAGGCTACAAGTCAGAGCTGATCGGGGAAATAAACAATTAGAACTAACCATCCAGTCCTGCTTGATCAATCTGTTTTATGTAATTCCAAGTTTTTTACTCAATTTTTAGAATTGCACTCTCTTAAGGAGAATGTCAATGCAAGAATCTCTTCCCTCTTAAGACAAAGGTCTTAAAAGAAAAACTGTCATTTTTTCATAGTTGACATTGGTAGGTTTATTAAGTAGTCTATAAATTTTGCTAGGCTGCCAGACATACCTGACTTTTTTCTGTGAAGGTAGGGCTTTTAATAAATGTTAAAAATAACATGGAAGATGAGTGGATAAACCAAATGTGGTATACACAATGGAATATTATTCAGCATTAAAAGAGAATAAAATCATGGCTCTTGCAGGTAAATGGATAGAGCTGGAGAAGATAATGCTAAGTGAAGTTAGCCAATCCCAAAAAACCAAATGCCAAATGTTTCCCTGATTTAAGGAGGCTGATTGGTATTGCGGGGGAGGGGGCACATGGGAGGATTAGATGAACACTAGATAGGGCACAAGGATAGGAGGGGAAGAGGGGGCATGGGGGTAGGAAAGACAGTGGAATGAGATGGACATCAATACGCGCATGAAGACACGAATGGTGTGACTCTACTTTGTGTACAACCAGAGATATGAAAACTTGTGATCTATATGTGTAATATGAATTGTAATACATTCTGCTGCCATATATAACATATTAGAATAAATTTTTTAAAATGTTAAAAAAATAACATAGAGTGAGTGGCTCAGTGGAAAAGCATTTGCCTACCATGTGCAAAGCCCTGGGTTAATCCCCAGCATTGAAAAATAAAAACAAATTAAAAACATTTTCCCAAACTCTTTGAGATTAAAGGCTCAACTTCATCTGTAAAAGACACCATGTTTACAAAATTTTCAGCATTAGTGAAGAATCAAAGTTAACAGTTTTTTCTTTATGTTTATTACTACTAATAATCCATCAAAAACCATTATTGGCCAGGTATGGTGGCATATGCCCGTAATCCAAGCTTCTCAGGAGACTGAGGTAAGAAGTTTGCAAGTTCAAGTCCAGCCTAGGCAATTTAGCACTGTTTAGGGGTGTTTGGCTTCTGCCTTCAGTGTCAGTCCCACTTCTTATCTGCATCAAAATGAAAATATAAAAAGAGTTGAGGACGTAGCTCAGAGTAGAATGCCCCTGGGTTTAATCCCTAGTGGAAAAAAAATTATTGTATATTATAGGCATTCTTACTGAAAGTCCAAAATTCTGCTGCATGAATTTTACTTTCCCCCAAAGAGAAATTGTGAGCACTTACTACTTCTTTCCACTCTAAGGGCAATATTAAGATGCATGAGATGTTGATGAGAACTTCTCTGCGTGACATTGTTCGGTGCAAAATTAATCAAACCTTCCCAAGAGGACTAGGATTAAAATTTCACACCCAGAAAATTCAGTTCTCAAACTACTCCCATGAAATATGTTGATTTCTGTAGTTTAGCATAATCAAGAAAACTATCTTTCTTCTGGCCTGTATTTTAGGGATGAATACTTAATATTCATCAGGTTTTTTGATGCATTCCAATGATCTTAAAAAACAGAATTGTTCCGCCTTTGTAGACAAAGACTGATCTACATTAGCAATTCCCCACCACCACCACCACCATCACGCTACCATTTGCCTCCTACACAAAAAATAATACTGATAATAACAGTAAGTTCTACAGCCTACTGTAGAACATCTTAGATTCTAGATGTGTGCTAGACTTAAGAAATTTGGGCTAGTGATATAGTTCAGTGGTAAAGCATTTTTTCTAGCATGTACATATCCATGGTCAATCCTCAACCTTGCAAACAAAACAAAAACCAAAAAGAAATTAATTTATATAAGTTCTGAAAAACACTCTTGTCAACATTGACATTTTATCTGGAAAAGCTCAAAGTTGCATTAAGTTTTCAATCACTTACACATGTATAACACACATAGCTACAAGTCACTCATCATGCTCCCTACTAATTTCCTACACTCCATCCTTAATAAGTTTATCTTGCAGAGCAATTTGATGTCTGACATTACAGGGGAATTCTGAGGTGATGTGGAGCTGGGGACTGACAGTCTAACATGTATACTTTGTATCACATCCCACCTCAGTGAAACAAATGCCTGCTTCCATATTTTAATTTATCCTGAGTAACTCTGAAAAGAATTATTCAATTAGGTAACAAAAAATACTAATTTTGAACTATTTATTTGTTTGTTTAATGAATGTCCCTCCATTCTTTCTCCACAGTAGCCACTGTCCAAAACTAGAAGCCATTTGAACCCACACTGGTGAGCAGAAACTATTAACTACTGAAGAAACTAACTCCAAGGAACTTTTGTCTCTAGCACCTAATTAGGCGCTCAATAAATATTTATAGGGTGAATCAATGGTGAATAAACCCAACACTTGTATCAAAACACTGATGAGATGGGGCTGGGGATGTGGCTCAAGCGGTAGCGCGCTCGCCTGGCATGCGTGCGGCCCGGGTTCGATCCTCAGCACCACATACCAACAAAGATGTTGTGTCCGCCGAGAACTAAAGAATAAATTAAAAAAAAAAAAAAAACTGATGAGAGTAAGAAGAAAACATTGGACATATCTTTATGGAGCCCAAGTACTTTCAATTAGTCCATGTCAGCTTCTGAAACTCAAGGGTAGAATCCCAATGCTAAAGCACAGTTGTGCTCCACGGCAGCAACTTTATAACAAAGTGTTCAAACTCAAGTAGGACGACCTCCACTGCCTGTACATATAGGAACATGACTGAATAGAGTCAGCCTTCCTGGGTCAGACAGCAAGACCCACCATCAGCCCTATCCAGAAGCCTCCACTGTGTTGAACAACTGTGCATAAAGGAAGTAACAAGGAATCTTCCTCCCTAATTGTTAAAGTGCATTTCAAATCCCTGAAAGTACCAGATGTACTTGTTGCCCCCGACTTTTTACATCAATATTACTTAAAGAGAAGCAACTGCCAGATGTTTCTTTTTTTATGCACAGATTTAGTGGTGGTGGCAATTGTTAAAATCTCATTCACAGTAACAGGATTTCTTTCTAAACATCCATGGAGCCTTCATAAGCAGACAGTAAACAGAAACTGATTTCTATAAAACCATGCTTCATAAAGTAGTACAGAAAAGAGAAATAACAAATATACTATTTAATCATGTATTTTTCAGATTGTCTTTGGCAGAACGCAATCACTTTCTCCCAAAATAAGCAAAACAATGTTTCCCCCATATTAAAAGATTCTATACCACATACATTGATTACTCTTTCCAGAGCCATCTTTGAAAGAAAGATCTGCTAAAGGAGAGAGCCTCTTCCTCTCTCCTCTATCTTCAACCTCTATAAAGATTTCAATGTTTCTTCCACATAAAGTTTTCTAAAATGGAATAACTGGTAAGTTTCTTAATTAACTCTGGTAGCTGGCCCTGTCCCCCACCAATCCCTTGTCCCCAGAGGGGAATCCTATCCTCAGATGACAATCTACATATGCTTTTTTGATACAATAAAAGGAAAAGCACTTATTCTGAAGTTATAAGTTTCCATTTTTGTAATCCATTTCCCTGCAGCCACAGTGCTGATAGCAATTCTTAAAGCAATTTAATATTTGTCAATCTGTGTAAATATGCTCCAGCTAAGAAATGTACAATGCTTATCTTAACTTGATTAATCATTTTATACTCAATAAGAAAAACATACTTGCTGACAAAGAGGCAGAAAAGTTAAGCCCTAACTGAACCTACATCAAAAGAAAAAAGAGAAAAAAAATTAAAACTCTATTTAAGTCAGTTGAAAGCCTTAAGTATTCAACTGACTCGAGAAAATGAAATGACCATTCCTGGGGTCATTTGCATCTTTCCTGAGAAGACTCAGGGACTCTTTCACTGTACCAACTTCCACCCCTTTGCTGCCTTCTCAGCCACTCTGGATCAGCCTGAATATCAATGAGTCAAAGCAGCCGGAATATAAGGAACTCAGCCAAGACTACGGACAGACAAGAAAAGAACTCACTATTTTCAAGAAAACATCTTTTAAAAGTTCTGGGCTCCCAGAAGTCAAGCCAAAACAGAGAGAAACTGCCTTGGATGAGGATAAATAAGTTTGAGCTTTGCCCACAGGGATGGGAAAAGACTTTTTTTCTTCTTTTGTACCATCTGTTTTCAAAAAGTTAAATCTGGGTTACAGCACAGTGGTACTTACATCTGAATTACTTGATTTGTCTGGAGATACAACAAAATTCATAGTTAGTAATCGAGAACTTGAAGGAAATTTATTGATGGTTTTTTTCAGTGGCCATCTGGAAACTGTCAAATGACTTCTTTTCTCCACCTACTCCTGGGAGCAATTATGGATCTTCCCTAAAAGATCTTAAGATAACAGGCTTTATCTCAAAACTTGAGAATTTAGCATAAAGTATATTTCATTCACCACAAAGTAAAAAATTCCCATATAACATGTTTTACTCATTCACTGATTAAAACATTGATGTAGATGTTATATACAGATTTACAGTTTTATAAACAAACTTACATACATGGGGGGGTGTACTAGAGATTGAACTTGGGGATGCTTAACCACTCAGCCACATCCGTAACCCTTTTTATATTTTTATTTAGAGACAGGGTCTTGCTAAGTTGCTTAGGGCCTCACTTAGTTGCTAAAGCTGACTTTGAATTCATGATACTCCTGCCTCAGCCTCCAGAGCTACTGGGATTATAGGCATATGCCACAGCACTCAGCTTACATACAATTTTTCACAACATTATATACAAAATAATATATTTTTATCTACTTTCTTGAAGACATTCACTTATTGTCTGGAATGCTATATTTTGTCATAAATACCTGATAGACTTCTATCAGCATTTCAAAATTCTCATCAGTGAGACTCAAGGTGCTGCACAGACCGTAATCTCCTGGAGAACTGCCAACAACCCTATCTTTGAACTTATTGTGCCACATTTTTGTAACATCTCCCCCTTCATAATGACCTATAGGTCTTATCATCTATTCCCAACATCTGTTGGTTTTCCACTATCTCATACACAGCTCCTTGGTTCTCATCCTGTCTGCACCCTCCATTGTGGTTATAGAAATCCCGATGCCAAAAGTTCTTTTACTGGATGGAATGGTTCATGTATGAAAGGAAACTCGCATTTTCACTTTTAGACTAGAAGGACCAATTCTTCTATAAGGTCTTAGTATCTGCATCACTCGTGTGAACATGCCTTCTGTGAGTTCATGGCGAGCCCAGGAAACTGAGCAAGATCCTATCTCATAGGGGAAAAAAAAAAGCCACAGAACTGCTGGCTTTGTTGACATCAACAGACAATGTTTTTCCAACAGGTAAATCATGTTTCCAAAATATTGTCATGAGTAGAATTTAACAGCTAAGGGAAAATAAAACAGTTTTTCCACCCCAAAGCCAGTCTCAGCTGATGACCATACTTACCCTTTCTACTTAAAAGAAAATAATGGCCGTCAGAGGGACCGTCCAGCAATATGAAAACCAATCATCAGTGCCTGTTCACAAACACTGGGCCCATCCTTTTCTCTACTCTTAAGGATAATTTGCCCTTTATTTGTTGCTCTATTCCTCTGCATTGTGAAGATAGGAAACCCTTTCTTACTACCCAAAAAGAGACTCCCTCACTCTGTCCCAGCCTCTCCCTCTCTCCTGTATCTTCAACTTCTGTGAAGATTAAAAAGATTTCAATGCTTCCTCCACATAAGTATTTCCAAATGGAGTAACAAATAAATTTCTTAATCAAGAATAGTAGCTGCCCCAGCTTCCCACCAATCCAGAGGGGAAACACTGCAAGACACCCAACAGACACCTGAAACCAAGGATATTATCAGACCCGATATACACTAGGGTTTGCCCATACACACACAGTATGATAAAGTCTAATTTATAGGTTAGACAGTAAGAAACTGATAACAACTAATAATAAACTAGAACACTATAACATTATAATAAAAATTAAATGAATGTGTGTGCGCTCTTTTTTTTTTTTTTAAATGAAATGGGGTTGTACTATGTTACCCTGGCTGGTCCCAAGCTCCCCAGTTAGCTGGGACTACAGCTTCAGGACACAGCATCTGGCATTCAAAACATCCTATTGTACTCTACTCACCTTTCTTCTTGATGTGAAATGATATAAGGCCTACAAGATAAAATAAACTGAGATTAATAATAAAAGCTTTGTGACATGGTTAGGCTACTACCTAAGGGATATCTAAAAATAAGAACTCTGATGACAACAGTTGATCTAACGACCCAGACATCTACTAAGTGAGTGACTAATAGGTTGGTAGCATATACTGCAATAGATACACTGGTCAAAGGAATGACTCGCATCTGTGGGGGGGGGCATGCAATTTCACCACTCAGAACAGTTTGTGATTTAAAACTAATGAATTATATACTTCTAATATTTTCCACTAGTATTTTCAGACCATGATTGACTGTTAATAATTAAAATCACAGAAAGCAAAATCATGAGTAAGGAGGAACTACCGTATTTTGAGCCTACATTTCCCCTCAGTTGACAACAATTTGGCTTAAACTCCTTCCACTCCAAGTAACTGCTTCTGGAAATACCTATATCTGTCCAACTGCCTAATCCAAATGTCTATCTATAACACCTTAGCAATGGCTTCCCGGGACTCAACTCTAATGTTCACATTCTCCTTCTTGAAACTCCTTCCATAGCTACCTAAACACTATTTCTGCTCTTTGGTGGTTGTAAGTTCTGTATTTTGAGGATCAATTTCCTCTGCATATTTCTGAAAGTAAGTTCCCCCAGAGCCCAAATTCTGCCTTCTTCTCATATAAAATCTTACTGAGCATTCTCAACATTATCGAAAATAGTTTCTAATACTATCTGTTCACTAAGTGCTTCCAAATCAAGCTTCTAGCTCAGACATTCTAGCAATAAATTCAGTGTTTGAGGAGGAAAAAAATCAGTTTGATGAGTATTTGATGAGTATGTTCAGAGAGTTGCAAAGGTCCTTCCAGCAATAAATTCATTTTTCCTCTCAAAAAGGCACAAGTTTCCTGAGTAGACTATGCTCGTACACCTAAGAGTTTAGCATATTTCTCTTTCTCAGACAATGTGCCCTTGTAGCCATGGGTCAGCTGCACACAGTCTTAACTCCATCATCACTCATCCACCTACAACCACAGAGAGTTTAAAAAAAAAATAATAGAGATAATTTTTCAGCCTCCCTTGCAGCTAGGAGTTACCACCCAGTGCTTGCTGATAAGACAACAGAGGGAGATGTCTTGGGGTAGAGGATGGGGAGATGGAGACGCAAGAGTGTTCTTTAAAAGAGAAAAATATATTTTCTTAGAAGCTAAAAGAAGAGAACAAATGACATGCATTCTTACTCCCTAGCTTCAACTTCCCACCAATTTTCCGCCTTTACACAGCACTCTAAAGATGCATCTGAAATAGCAACTCTGGCTCTTTCAGTTTTTAATTTATACTTCAGTAAATGTAATTTTTAAAATCAAAACACAAAACAAGGCGCTTCGGGATCCAGGGGCTTAAACATGGACATGAGCCTGAGGAACTTCCAGATACTATGCCCTAAACATGAACGCCTGAGGCATTTCCGGATCTGAGGGCCCAAAGATGATCGTGTACCTGAGGAACTTCCAGATCCGGGGGCCTAAACATGGATGCCTAAGGAACTTACAAATCCTAGAGTCTCAACATGGACATGCACCAAAGGAACTTCTGGACTTCCGGATCCTAGAGCCTAAACATGGACGTGCGCCTGAGGAACTTCTGGATGCTATGGCCTAAACATGGAGGACTGAGGAACTTCCAGGTCCAAGAGCCCAAAGATGGATGTGTACTTGAAGAACTTCTGGATCTGGGGGCCTAAAAATGGATGTGCAAGTGAGAAACTTCTGGATCCTGGGGCATAAACATGGATGCCTGAGGCACTTCTGGATCCCAGAGCCTAAACATGGATGCCTAAGGAACTTCCTGACCCGGGGGGCATAAACATGGACCTGCACCCAAGGAACTTCCGGATCCTGGGGGCTAAACATGGACGTGCACCTGAGGAACCTCCGGATCTGTGAGCCTAAATGTGGACATCTGAGGAACTTCCGGATCCTAGAGCCTAAACATGGACGTGCACCTGAGGCACTTCCAGATGCTAAGGCCTAAACATGGACGTGCACCCAAGGAACTTCTGGATCCAGGGGCCTAAACATGGACATGCGCCTGAGAAACTTCCAGACCCGGGGGGTTTAAACATGGACGTGCACCTGAGGAACTTCCGGATCCGGGGCCTTAAACATGGAAGTGCACCTGAGGCACTTCCAGATGCTAAGGCCTAAACATGGGCATGGGCCCAAGGAACTTCCGGATCCTAGAGCCTAAACGTGGATGTGCACCTGAGGCACTTCCAGATGCTAAGGCCTAAACATGGGCATGCGCCCAAGGAACTTCCGGATCCTGGGGCCTAAACATGGACATGTGCCTGAGAAACTTCCAGACCCGGGGGCTTAAACATGGACATGCACCTGAGGAACTTCCGGATCCAGGGCCTTAAACATGGAAGTGCACCTGAGGAACCTCCGGATCAGTGGGTCTAAATATGACATGTACCTGAGGAACTTCCGGATCTGAGGGCCTAAACATGGACATGCACCTGAGAAAAACTTCTGGGTCCTTGTGCCTATAGAGGGCAGGGTGTGACTCTCAGAAGGGACGTGGCCCATGAAGGGGAGCTGAGTATGGGGCCTGTTGGGGGGCAGACTGAGCTGTCGCACCCTGAACTTGATGACTGTGGCCTCACTTCCCAGCCTTCCCCTGGGTGTCATATCCTCCCCTTCCCAGCAGTGCCGGGGAGGAGGTGAGACCAGGTGCTGGGGCCAAGCCCTGAGGGACACTGTCTTTCTCCTCACTTAGCCAGGTGCCCAGCCTGGCTGGGGACAGGGACCTCTTGTGACACTGGCTGCCTCCTGCATCCCTGCCTCAGGACCTCAGGGACCACAGGCGGGAACAGTCGTTGATTTTCTCCTGGTCTCTGACCCTCAGCCCCGGGGTCTGCCCAGGGAGATCTCTGTCTCCCAGAGAGTCAGGGGGCCCCTGTGACCTACTGCTCCTTACCCACCGTTATTCTGGGCGAGCACAGGTCAGGACACCAGACGCTTCTGAGAGTGACATCTCCTAGATGGCCGGCTGGGGACTTTGCCTCTGTTCCCAGGCCTCAGACACCGGATGATCCCCCCAGAGACAGAAAATAACCCCACACTGCCCAAGACTTATTTTTAAGCTTTGGATTCTGAAATTTTCCTGCTGCCACCTTCTTTGTGAAGCCAGTTTTTCAACAGAGACAGTATTCCAGGGGAAAAACAAAACAAAACATGGAGTCAGTCAAACCAAGCTGACACATCTGGTCCTCCAAGAGAAATTTGGATAGGAGGGAGAACAGCCATTCTCAACTGGAGAAATAATGAAGTTCCCCTGTCCTTATTTTGTGTAAGCAAAATAAATAATCTGATGTTAACTCATCAAATTATTTTTGATGAGTGCTTGGCTCATAGGAAAACTAATTCTGTTTTATGGAATGAAGTGTTACCTGATTTTAAAATTAAAAATGAAGCCAATTAGGATTGTTAAATTATACTGTCATAATTCTGTTCTTTGATAGCTGAAATAAATAAACCTTAAAAAAAAAAAAAAAACACCACCACAAAACAAGATACACTGGGCAAATAGAAAGCACCAGGTGCCAAGCAGTAATAATAGAGTCCTGAACATCAATGAAAAGAAATCATACCAGCTGAGTTAGGCTGTATGTTTCCATTTTATACCTGCCTTTTTCATTTTTGTATCAAGAGAAATCTAAATTATTTGCAAAATATTTGATAAATACTCCTTTTTTCCCCTATCAACTTCCAAAACCCAAAGTAGTATAAGTTCTATGTCCTCTAACAGTGATCAATTTTAAAGGCTAGGACTTCAGAGAATCACTCAACTGTTTATTGAGTAGTTAGCACCTGGCTAGACTCTCTACAAGAATTTGTATTTATTTCAAGAATTTATATATATATAGTTCCCCTCAAATGTGAGACAAAGAGAGCACTTAGTACTTTATAAATACATTCTCTAATTTAACTTACTATTTTATACATGGAAAACATAAAAACACTGACAGATGAGTGAGTCGGGAGAAGACTTGGAAGAGAATGTAGAACTTAGATAACACTCGTACAAAATGGAACTGACAGAGAAGATGAGGTACATCAATCTAAGTGGAAAGAACAGCTCACACAAGTGAGAAACACACGTGAAATGTACAGGGTCAGTGGTAGTCTTGGTGAGTGGCTTAGGAATAAGGTACAACAAACAGAATCAAAAAGAAATAATAAGGTTCCAGATTGTTGTGAACCTTGAAGTTTAGGCAAAGAAACTCAGACTTGGAACACTAAGCTGATGTAAATTTTTAAAACTTAAAAAGGGTATGGTGGTATTTTAGAAAATTAAGTGGCAGGGGCTGGGGTTATACCTCAGTGGTAGAGCGCTTGCCTCACACATGTGAGACACTGGGTTCGACCTCAGCACAACAAAAAAATAAATATAATAAATAAAGAGATTGTGTCCATCTTAAAAAAAAAAAAAAATCTTTAAAGAAAAAGAAAATTAAGTTGTCAACAGGGCAGCCAGTGGACCAGAAGTGTGCAGGGAGAGAGGAGGAAGGAGATGGTAACCACCAGGGAGAGTCGCAGGCTAAGACAGCAATCCTGGAACAAGGCTAAGACAGCAATCCCGGAACAAGGAGATAAGGGCTGTGGGCCACTGAGGGGAAAAGATAAGGAGGAAACTCCAGAATTCACAGGAAGATACTATAATTAAAGGGCCATCACTCCCAAAGTATTTCTCTCCAAGATTCCTTTAAATATTGGATTGCTTCATAAACGTGCTCATCAAACACTTAAGTGGTTATTTTCAAAAGGCTGAAGTACAGGGTAGGGCTCTGTAAACTGAAAATATCAGGTGGAGGTCGTCTCAAAGATGGAAGCAAACCAAGCCAAAACAGGAGTCCAGGCACGAGATGACTGCTCTTTGTCAAGAGAAAGGGCCAGTACTTAGGGTCTACCATGTGTCAAGCACTGTGCGAAGCCACCTACCAGCATCATCTTTATCCTCACAGTTCTGCAGATGGAGATACCACTAGTTCCATTTTCCTAAAAGACTTTTTTTTAGAGCAGTTTTAGGTTCACAGCAAAACTGAGAGGAAAGTACAGAGATTTCTCATAGGCCCCTGTTCCCAGATCCCCATGCACAGTCCCCTCATTATCAACCTGTTACACATGATGAACCTTCACTGCCCAGCATTACCACCCAGAGGCCACGGTTGACATCAGGTTCACTCGTGGTGCTATTCCTTCTAGAGGTATATCTACCCTTTTTTTTTTTTAATGTGGAAGCTGAGTCTCACAGATTCAAGTAATTAACCTGAATATGCATACGTTGTAGTTTAAAATTCTTATTCTAAACTCAATATTTATACTTGAACAGTGCCATGAACAGGCACAGACTTAGGTAGGAATTTTAGACGTTCCCACGTCTTATATGAATTAACTGATGGATGTGGCCTCTGTCTTTAAATTCAAAGGCAGTAGTCTTGAGACCTAAACATCTAACAGGCCCCTGCGACATGACCAGAAAGTAATTCTTAAAACAACTGTTACCTGTCACAATGATTTGCATACATTCTTAAAATCAGAATGACCAAAAGAAATGCTTTATTATGTGGCCCCTTATAATAGTTCCTCTTCTTTAGTGTCATTTTATGATTTGATGGAATGATGTCCAATAATAATTTCCAATAAGGTTCACAATGGGAGTGTGGCTGGGTGAGTGTGGACCATGCTCTATCAGGAAGGAAATCCTGAGGTTTGGCAGGCGGCTGGCCCTGGACACTTTTGCCCTCTGGCCCTTTCCAGGCCTGGAAGGCTCTCCCACCCCCACCACCTTCACTGAAAAACCGCCCACTCAGCATAGGGGGCTGGGGTGTGCTCAGTGGCAGAACCCTCGCCTTGCGTGCAAAGGGCCCTGACTCCATCTCCAGGACCACAAAAAGTTAAAATTAAAACCCATTCCTCTCCTTAATCTTCATCATCTTCTTTATTTTTTCCTAGAACCTCATCAACCTACTTTAATAGCCACTTTTTAAATTGTGTTTATTGTACGTTTGCTAAAATATAAACTTCCCCAGAATAGGGATTTCAGTTATTTGTTCACTGAGGCATCTCAAGAATTATGAGGAATCTGGCATAAAACAAGTGCTCGATATGTATCTGTTAAATTCTTAAAAATGGGGCTGGGGCTGCGGCTCAAGCGGTAACACGCTCGCCTGGCATGCGCGGGGCCAGGCGCTGGGTTCGATCCTCAGCACCACATAAAATAAAATAAAGATGTTGTGTCCGCCGAAAACTGAAAAATAAATATTAAAAAATTCTCTCTCCTCTCTCTCTCTCTTTAAAAAAAAATTCTTAAAAATGAATTAGATAGATAGGAGTATGTGTAACTAAAGAAAATATAAACCTACAACCAAAATTTCTTTAAATTCTTTCATATGGGGAGAAATTTAAATTCAAGTAGTTACCAGAATATCTCAGTACAAGTTCTCAAGGCCCTAAAATTTTTCTCTTGCCATATAATTATAGGAATACAAAAGCTTCCCAATGTAGCTTTTATTAGAGTATCTTCTAACTCAGTAATTCCAGAAACATTTTATCATTCTTAACACACCACATAAATCCCTCAATATAGGTTTTCAATTAAAGAATTGCAAGGATCTGGGCATGATGGTGCATGCCTGTAATCCCAACAATTTTGGAGGCTGAGGCAGGAGGATCCCAATACAAGGTTAGCCTCAGCAACTTAGGGAGGCCCTGTCTCAAAAATTAAAATGGGTTGGGGATGTGGCTCTGAGGTAGAGCATCCCTGAGTTCAATCCCTAGCACCAAAATAATAATAACAACAACACTCATGAAAATTAAGTATATCAATATTTTAATTCCTAATTCCAAATGACCTGTTAAAAGTATGAGAAATAACATATTGAAAAGACTGGGCATATATACGTACTTGAATTAGAAATTCCTTTTTTATTTTGGTACCAGGGATTGAACCCAGGAGCGCTTAACCACTGAGCCCCATCCTCAGCCCTTTTGATTGTGAGACAGAGTCTCACTAAGTTGTTGAGACTGGCGTCGAATTTATGATCCTCCTGCATCAGCCTCCCAAACCACTGGAATTACAGGCATGTTCCACCATGCCCAGCTGACTTAGATATTCTTATCCCTACTTTACAGAATTGGTATAGAATAAATCAGGGACTGTCTATTAAGAAAGAAGTAGGGCTAGGCACCGTGGCACTCACCTATAATCCTGGCGGCTGGAGAAGGAGGACCACAAGTTTGAAACCAGCCTCATCGACTTAGCAAGGCCCCAAGCAACTTAGCAAGACCCTATCTCAAAATAAAAAATTAAAAGGGCTGAGGATGTTGCTCAGTTATTGAGCGTACCTGGATTCAATCCCTGGTACCAAAAACAAAAAACAAAAAAAACAAACACAAAGAAGACGTAGGAGAAGCAGCAGAAAAACATGACTCCCTCTACCAATCTGGAATTGAAGTTCTACCTAAACCAGCGATTTCTGGTGGGGATGCAGTGGGCTATGGGAGTGGAGGGTTGCTGATTCAAAAGCTAAATCAGAAATCAAAAGATATCTGTGTAGATTGGCAAATGCTAGAAAGATGGGTCCCAGATTCTGAGCAAGTAAAATATGACACTGCCCTCTTGGAGTGTATCCTCTAGTAAGAAAACATTTATCTGTAAAATTACATTTTCGGCTCGGGAGGCTAAGTCAAGAGGATCATGAGTTCAAGGCCAGCCTCAGCAAAAAGTGAGGTGCTAAGCAATTTAGTGAGACCCTGTCTCTAAATAAAATACAAAATAGGACTGGGAATGTGGCTCAATGGTTCAGTGCCCCTGAGATCAATCCCTGGTACTCAAAAAAAAAAAAAAAAATTTCCAGGATCACAGATTAATACCTGGAAGGAGGAAGCACAATCATATTCAAACGTATACTGTCTGAGCCCTTTAAGAATTTTAATTAAAATGGAGTGTACCACGGCATGAAAGAAACGAATTAGAAGGCAGTGTTTTGTTGTGAGTGTTCTTCTGATGTCAAAATAGTCATTCCCAGTTTTACAAACTTGGCTCAAGATGGGAATCCTCTAGGGTGCCCCCTCCAAGCGTCAGCCTCTCCTTTCTGTAATAATCATTTAAAAATAGTGAGTCACCGCAGGATCTGCACCGGTTACCAAGATGAATATATTTTGTTCTGTAGTTTCCTGTCCCAGGGGCAAAAACACAAAACAAAAAATGGAGCAACGTACAGCACAAAATATTCAACTGGAGGCCTCATGCCAAGAAAGCAAAAGAAAGTTTTATGTTTGAGCCAACGGCTCCTGGGTTTCTGTTAAAATCTTAAATCGTGACAATTATCTTGATGTTTCTGGATGAATCAGATCTGTCTACAGAACAAAAGCTTGCTTGGGAGTTTAGTGTACTTTGAGGAATAATTATTTCCTAAGCTTATTCACTTTTTTAAGAAAGCAGTTTACAGACAGATTTGGAAGCTGGTGTGTGCTTGAGGGAAAACATTTGTCCTCCAGAGGCATTTTGCTTACAACATCAAATGACAACAATAATGTAAGGAAGCGGAACTTAGAAACTCGTCCAATCAAAAATTAATACTTTTAATTTTCTTACATACATTTCTCTCCCAACTTTGTGGTTGAAACTGTTGCCAAAATTTTCAAAGTCATTACTACTATACAGAATTATGATGGGAAAGCTTGTATTTCATTATAAAAGCACTGAGTGACATTCAAATCTCTTCGATGGCTGTTACATTTTTTTTTTCTTTCTTCTTCATGTAATTGCATTAGTAAAGGGCACATAGTTCACGGATCAATCTCTTTTAATTGCTGATTAACAATAATTTATTGTATTTTGTTTTTCTAATATGTAAACCCAACTCATTACTAAGTAGCTATTAAAATGCATCTATCAATGAACATCAATTCTGGGAGTGTTTTCATTTATTCATTGCTACACAACAAAACACCCTAAAACTTAATGGATTAAAAAAAAATTGTCTTATTTGCACATGGTTTTGTAAACTAAGTTAGGCTCCACTTGGTAGTTTCCTTCTGCCCATCTTCCTGGTCATCATTTGAGGCTGACTTTTGACTAGAGTCATCTAGGGTACCCAGATGGCCAGGCTTCTCTCTCCCTGAGGTGGCTGACACTAAGGCACCTCTACATCCATGTAACTTCTTCCTTTGGTAAGTGACTTCTTAGATGTAATTGATGGGACTTCTCAAAGCACAGGTCTGGAATGTGCACAGTATCAACCATGCTAATAGGATCAGAAAAAGCCTAATCCCATTCCATATTCAGAAGGACTGTCCTGCAGAGTGCTGTAAATATTGGGATGAGTAGTTTATTGGAGCACCCAATGTGACAGACCATAAGGGTACATTGAAGAATACAGTCAACCACAAAATAGCCTACCTGGGCAGAATTAATATAAAAATCTACATCTTAATATAATGTTTTTTTTTAATGCAACTTGCTGATTGGTAAAATTAAGATGGAATTGCTTGGGCTAGGGATGTAGCTTAATGGTGGAATGCTTGGCTAACAGATATATGCAAGGCCTTGGGTTCTATCCCAGCACTACAAAAACAAAAAGGAATTGCAGGTAGAGACTTAGCCATTATTTATCATGCACTGCATAATCAAGAAGCCAGCTGAGAGCATGGTAGCACACTCCTGTGATCCTAGCTACTCTGGAGACTGAGGCAGGAAGACCACAAGTCCCAAGCCAGCCTGAGCCATTTTGCAAGACCTTGTCTCAAAATTAAAATAAAAGGGGCTGGGGACATAGCTCAGTGATAGAGCTATGCCATGGTTGAGGTTCTAGTTTAATCCTCAGTACAAAAAGGAGAAGGAGGTAGCCATGGGGCAAACAAGAAGAAAGGTACACAGGTCATTACAGGAAACTGCACATATACTACCTCATCAACCATTAGGGTGACTATGACACTAACAAGGAGAACCAGTGGAAAGACACTAGCAAGCAATGGTTCAACCTTTACATCCAGAATTCCTTATAGAACTTCTAGCCTAGGAAAGTATGGGTTCTACAAGTTTCCTCTAGCCTTTCACTGAGAAGGATAGAGAATATTCTCATTATATCCACACTTTGTACACCGTGGATTTACTTCTTCAAGTCAATAAGACCATTCTGAAATTTGATACTCTATGGGTCTTACATAAATTGGACCTATATATAATACAGATCTTTATTTTGTTCTATAACAAAATACAAGGCCTTTAGAAGGAATCATGGACATTCTATTTTGGACAGGCCTTGTATAGGTCTTCCTCAATTAGAGCAAGTTATATCTATTCATAACAAATTTGTTTTAAATTAACTCATATTTCAATAGCATGCCATAAAACTTACATGTTAAGCCTTAGTGACTGTGTCTGCCAATCAACTTGATGCATTATCTAATGTTTTTCAAAGAAACTCATAAAACAACTGATTTTTATTGGCATATTTTTTTTTTCAGTTTTATCCACTTGTTGACAAGTCTTCTTTCCCTTCATTTTTTATTTAAATTTGCGGAAGGCAAATCCTAGAAAAAGAAGAGAAACAGCAAAATAGTTGAGGAATACAAAGAATCCTATTCAAAGAAACTTAACAAAATATATTTTGGTGCATAAATTGTGTTATAACATTAGCTTTCCTTTTTATTTCCAAACTCTTTGTAATATGCAAGGCTCTTTCATAAAACCAATTGTTGCTAATATTTGCATCATTTTAAATTATGACACAAGTTAACAAAATAAAGCAGTTAAGTAGAAACAATGAAACTTCAGCTCTCAGAAATGACCAAATCCTAACCTTGCCTTTTCTTTCCAGATCCAGTAAATTCTTAGATGAAAGATTAATGGAGGGGAGAAAAATGTTTTCCAAGAGAAGCAGTAATATCATAGATCCATAGGCTATATACTATCTATATTCTCATCTGAATGATCTACTGTCCAGCTAACAAACTTCCAGAAGCCACCTGATGGAAATGTCATCATTCTCTCCACTTGCAAAGAGCTCAAAGCTCTTACATAAGCCATTTTTTCTTAAAATGACAAGCTGACTGGAAATCACAACAGTTATCAGATACCTTAGTACCACCAACCAGACCTTGAGAAGACATCACTTCATAGATATAATTAGAATGAGCATGTTTTAAATTATTTTAACTTTTTAGAGTTAAAAGATTTTACCTACATATAATGTAACAAAATAAGCTTACTAAACATCAGCAATGCCTATTTCTGTTTCACATTAAAAATTTAGAACAGTAGTGCTAGGTAATTATATACAGTGATTGACAGTCTTTAAAAAAGTTAACTTTCAGGGCTAGGCATGGTGGTGCATGCCTGTAATCCCAGCAACTCAGGAGGCTAAGGCAGGAGGATCGAAGGTTCAAAGCCAGCCTCAGCAACTATGCGAGGCCCTGAGCAACTAAGTGAGAACTTGTCTTAAAACTTTAAAAAGTAAATAAAAAGGGCTGGGGATATGGCTCAGTGGTGAATTGCCCCTGGGTTAAATCCCTGGTACCAAAAATAAGGAACTTAACTTTCAGGGTAGGGTGTAGTTCAGTGGCAGAGCACCTGCCTAACAGGTGCAAAGCCCTGGGTTTCATACCCAAGCACCACAAAAAGAGAAGTTAACTTTCACTTTCATCTTCTTCATTCAATAAGAATATTTATTATCTTGGTCTACCTTTGTCAAAAATGTATCTGAACTGGAAATGGGCATGATGGTGCATGCCTGAATCCCAGTGACTCGGGAGGCTGGAGCAGAAAAATCCCAAGTTCAAGGCCCTGGGCAACTTAGTGAGACCCTGTCTCAAAAACTAAAAAGGACTATGGATATAGCTCAGTGATAGACCAACCCTGGGTTCAATCCCCAGTACCACACACAAAAAAAAAGTATACCAATATTACCATATAAATTTTTTTAAAAAATTCAATAGTTATATCAGAACTTAATTTGATTTTATTATTTATTTTTTGTTTACTTACTTACTTACTTATTATTTTGGTACTAGGGATTTAACCCAGATGCACTTTACCACTAAGCTATATCCCCTTCCCTTTTTATTTTGAGACATGGTCTCACTAAATTGCTTAGGACCTTGCTAAATTTTAGCTAGGCTGGCCTCCAACTTGCAATCCTCCAGACTTAGCCTCCCAAGGCCCTAGGTATATCAGAATTTTAAAAGCACAATTTTTCTAACATTATTTTCTAGAAAATAAAGTTATGTGTCCATTCATAACATTTTTTATGAAGATGCTATTAATGAGTAAGAATAATTGAAGTAAGGAAGTTAGAACTGACTGAGGTTAAACAAACAAACAAAACCACTTGGGAAACACAAAGTACAACACAAATTAGTCAGCTCATCACTACTACTCTGTAAGTGATGGAAAATACTCACCTATAAAGGAGAGGAGACACAAAAGTGTGGGCAGAATTTCTAACAGAAAAGCCATTGTTTACCCATAAGTTTCACACTCTAGAAACATGAACACCTGCCAGATAATTAAATACACCCACACATAGAATGTTCCATCACTTTTTAAAATTTTAATTACCACCATTTATTATAATCACCAACAGGTAATTTTCTAAGCAACCTGAGATCAGTGTTGGAGTCCTCAGAAGCTAAACATTCTAAATTGACTCAAGCACCTTCTCTTAGAGAATCAGTTGCACTCCTGCCCATTTGGAGGAAGAAGTTAGAAATTCAAGGATCTGCCACATTCTCTCGCCTATGCAGCAACTCATCTACTACAAAGTGCGGCAACTGTACTCAAGCACAGAAAAAATTAACTTGCTCAGTGAAATTAAATTTGGTGGGGTGTAACTCTTCATTTCCTCCTTCTGCATGCAGAACAATCTGGCTTTCCTCACTGGCTATATCTCCAAGTGCAACTAGGGGATATCTACCATTAAGCATGTAAACTCAGGGGCTGAGGTTGTGGCTCAGTGGTAGAGCGCTCAAGTAGCATGTGCAGGGCCCTGGGTTCTAATCTCAGCACCACAAAACTAAATGTTTGGAATAAATGTATTGTGTTAAACTACAACTAAAAAATAAATATTTTTTAAAAAGCATGTAAACTCTTCTTTAAAACAAAAACAAACAAAAAATCTTTGTTTTTAGCCTTTTGCAAAGTATTAATACTATTGTCAATTTAATTTTTTTTAAATACTCTAATTAAGTAAGGTGTGGTGATGCACACCTCTTATCCCAGTGACTTGGGAGGCTGATACAAGAGAATCACAAGTTCAAGGCTAGCCTTAGCAACTTAGTGATACTGTCTCAAATTTTTTTTTAATTTTTAAAAATAAAAAATAAGAGCTATGAGTATAGCTCAGTGATAGAGCCCCACTGGGGTTCAATACCTAGTACTACAAAAGTAAAAATAAATGCCAAAATCTAGTATTAAATTGTTGCCTCAAGGCAGGGAGAAAAAACAAAACTATGCTTTGAATAAAATTTAAAGCTAAGATTTTTTTCATAGCACATTCCCCAACCCACAGAGATATTTTACATTACAATATAGTACTCAGACATACCATACATGTATACATACAAACCCATAAACACTCATTCAAAGCACAAATATACACACAAAATAAGTGTCATGAGATATGTCTTGCTTTTATTATATAAGATACTCTCCAATATTTTCTATTTCTTTTCTCTTTTCCTTTTTCTTTTTTTCTTTTTTGGTACCAGAACTTAAACCCAGGGGCACTTAACCATTGAACCACATCTCCAGCCCTCTATTTTATATTTTTAAATTTTGAGATAGGGTCTGGCTAAGTTGCTGAGACTGGCTTTGAACTCCAGACCCTCCTGCCTCAGGCTCCTGAGTCACTGGGATTTCAGATGTGTGCCACTGCACCCAGCTCTTAATTCTTTTTTATACTGCTTATGATCCCTAGTTTGTCTTCATCAACCCACTGATTAGGTAGTAATCAATTTGAAAAATAAGGTTCTTTCTAAACATATTTCAATTTATACTTCTTCAAAAAAGTCACACCTTCCAATCAGGATTAGTATGACACTCCCTGCAGATGAAATGGAAAAGGCACTCCAAAGAGGTAAGTGGCTCGTAAATAAGTCTGTTTTGCAACATGAATGAGACAGGTGGCAGAATATCCAAAGCAGATGAGCGCTGTCTCCAAGAATAAATTAGTCATTTATCACTGTATTAAAAGTACTCCACAATAGACTGTTTTGGTCAGGAAAACTGAAATTTAAATAAGACTTTGTTTTCCCTTCATATTTTGGCAAAATAAAATTTATTGATAATATGTGTTGAAAGGGATGTAGGGAAGTTTATGAACCTGTTACTAAAATGGTAATTTTGTACGGTCTTTTGAAGAGAGATTTGGGAACAACTATATTGGATGTGCATACTTTGACCCAGCAGTTCTAGTAATTTATTCTACGTTCTTGCACATGCAGAGATTGTATATTTACAAACACTGGCCACAGGTAAGAAAATACTTATATGGTAAAATCACACATTTTATAATCATGTTTAAAAGACCAGGTATTTCCATATAGTTGTTTCTGAATGGATGTTAAAGGTATTCTGAGCAGGAAATATCTTCACAAAATGCTCTCATATTTTTTAAAATCCTTGGGGGAGGGTGATACCACTCTTGATTGAAAAACTATTCTATGTATACTAAGGAGAAAAACAATCAGAAAAAGATGTTATAAGTGGAGAGAGCCAGTTGCAGAACAATACAGATAATATGATTCCAATTATCTAGAAAGAAAGCGATCACACTTTGGGTGTGTGCATTCATGAATGTAATGAGCTAGGGGATATGTGGAAAGAAGGGAGTTACAATTACTGCTCTGTGAGCTCTAATACTGCTTGATTTTTGCTTTTTGGTTTTTTTGTTTTGTTTATACTAAACACTGAACCCAGGGTCTTGTGCATGCTAAGAACATGCTCTTCCTGGGTGCTATGCTTCCAGACTGCCTGATTTTTTTCTGAAGAATTCCTTCCTGTAATAGTGACTTAATTTTATTAGGCTAACAATAATATTATTTGAATGAAACTAAAATTTGTGATATATTCATAAACCCTAAGTGCTATTTTGAGAATGAGGAGTTAGGGAGTCTATGATACAACTAGGAAACAAGGAGGGGATGGGAGGCAGAGATCAAAGGTAGATGGTGGGCTTAGCAGGCGATGCTGGGGGTAGGGGACAGCGGGCGGTGGGGGGCTTGAGTCTTAAAGCCCTTTTTCCTCTCCCACTAACATGACAAGATCTTTTGTGAGTATACTAATTAAACATCATAAAAATACAGTTATACACATGGAAACTGAACCCTAACACTACTTACATCTTGTGTCCCCATTGTTACCCTCTTCCCATAATACTTGTGAACATCTCTGACATTCCATATCTGGTTAGTATTTCATGCTACCTTTTGTCACACACAGATCAGAAGCTCTGGGGGTCAGGGGACGCTCCCTCCAAGCTCATTATGGATCACTTTCCACTCAAACAGAGAAGCTGCTCCTCTGTAAGAGGCTGCCAAATGATACTTTAAAAAAAAAAAAAACTGTGAAACAAATACCTAATTTAGTGTGACTTTTAACTGATTTGTAACATTGAGATGAATCAGAGAAAAATAGATCATGTTCAATAGGAATCATTGAAAACAAAATTACAATTGATTTTCCTTTCCGATATAATGAATCCTATTTTTTTTCTATTTGAATAACTTTGAAACCAAAAAAAAAAAAAAAAATTAAGCAAAGCCATATGAAGTAGTACTGTTTAATGTGACCAATTACAAAAGGATCATATCCAAATAAAATCAGCAGAAAAATGTTAGCATTCTGTGACATATACTATGTGGCCAATGCAGTACCCATTCCCCTCTTTCTTATTAATACAACACCAACTGCTTCCTAAGGCACCCATGTGCTTTGGTTAATAAAAAAGACCTCTGGGCTGGGCTTGTGGCTCATATGATAGAGCTCTTACCTTTGTGTGAGGCCCTGGTTCGATTCTCAGGACCACATATAAGTAAATAAATAAAGGTCAATCAACAACTTAAAAAAAAATACAAGATCCCTGCTATAACTAGTGGCAGTCTTTCACTGTGATGTGGGCAGAAGTCACCAGAAAGAGCTTACCTCCCCTAAGAAAAGCCTCATCAGGAGAAAGCCCACCCCTCCTTCCTCCTCCTTCTGCCTGAATACACTCTGGAAATGCAGAAGCCAATTTGTGACTGAGAGAGAATCCATGAAACAAAGATTGTGCCCACCCCACCCCCAGGAGTAGCCTAATGATATTAAGCAGCTGCACTAACCACAGACTACCTGTTGTGACAAGAGGAAAAAGAAAAGTCACTCTGCTTACCCCAAAGCAGGGGTTTTCTGTAGCAGCTGAAAACATTCCCAAAGATTTCTTGGGAGGGCGGGGGGGGGGGGCGGGGGGGCGGGGGGGTGTCGAATCACAGCACCAACTCTGTCATAGAGAATATAAGAGGATCATGAATAATGTAGAGAAATGGAAGGTCTGATCTAGGTAAGAAAGCCACATGGGAATGAGAAGGGAAAGTGCAGAGTGAGAGATTTACACAGCACACCAGTCATCAAATTTAGCTGCTCACCCCTAAATACAATCAGCATCTCACTCCAGGCTTGCCCTCCTTTGGCAACTTCATTTGGAGCTGAACACTTTTTGGATCACATCAGTAGCACATTCTAATTAACCAGCTTAAAAAAACATTATTAAGAAATTGAGGAAGGTTCTCAAATTTACATTTCATTTTAATTACCCATTACTACATCTATCAGATGCAATAATCTATCATGTCATTTACAGAGGATTTTTTTTTTTTTTCAAGAGAGAGTGAGAGAGGAGATGGAGAGAGGGAGAAAGAGAGAGAGAATTTTTAATATTTATTTTTTTAGTTCTCAGCGGACACAACATCTTTGTTTGTATGTGGTGCTGAGGAGAGAGAGAGAGAGAGAGAGAGAGAGAATTTTTAATATTTATTTTTTTAGTTCTCAGCGGACACAACATCTTTGTTTGTATGTGGTGCTGAGGCTCGAACCCGGGCCGCACGCATGCCAGGCGAGCGCGCTACCGCTTGAGCCACATCCCCAGCCCCCTTTACAGAGGATTTAAACCTGATATACTGTTGCTTTGTCTTTACAGTCCTTCATTCACCTTGTGTTTGTGTGTGTGTGTGTGTGTGTGTGTGTGTGTATGCATGTGTGTATGAGTCGCACACACAAAAACTTCAACTCACAGGTGATGATCTTCTGCTATTTGGAATGAATCTCCCTGCTGACGATGCTCATGCATAAGTGGGCAATCACACACAATGTGTCCTTCAGAGAAGGATGCATAATTGACAGGTGAAGCAACATCTTTGACAGGAAGATGCCTATACCAAATCACACCCCCCAAAAAAGAAAGAAAGAAAGAAAGAAAGAAAGAAAGAAAGAAAGAAAGAAAGAAAGAAAGAAAGAAAGCAAGCAGAGGTTTTGTTCTGTTATAAAACCAAGATTTCATAGAATTGGAGTTTGGGGGTAGGATTGGTTCTTTGCGATTTAATTATTCTTTCTAGCTTATTTTTAAAGAAACTCATATATTTTCTGAAAAGATTTAAAGTTTTATAAGCAAAGTATCAGGGGTGTCAGATGATGTTTGAAACCCAGGATCAAAATTCTTTTTTGTAAAGATACCAGAAGAAATTATCCCACACAATAAGAACCAATACTCAGCATTTGAGAAGATAACCCTCACTGATGTCCAGCACTAAAACTAATGTTAATTTTTTAAAATAATAAAAATGACCAAGGGGCTGGAGCTGGGGCTCAGTGGTAGAGCATTCGCCTGGCATATTCGAGGCCCTGGGTTCAAACCTCAGAACCACATAAAAGTAAATAAATAAATCAATAGATAGATAGATAGATAAAATAAAGGTATTGTGTCCAACTATAACTAAAAACAAAATATTTTTTAAAAAAGATCAAACATGAGAAAATTTAAATTATCTCATATTATAATCTACTTTTATTATACTTATTAATAGCAGCAGAGATAAACTGTAAGGCTAATCTACCTGTCTCTGTGAAAGCATATCTTCAATTTGTGTAGAATGCTTCTAAAATGTTCCTAAACTACATGAAAAGTAAATAAAAAGTAAATATAAGGGGAAAAGCCTAGCAATAATTTCAATGAGTAAATGACTGTAAATTTTTTTAAAGGAATTTTAAGATATAATATTTGAAAATATTAAAAGAAAAAAATAATGAACATGTGTTTCTCATGTAAGAGAATATCTAAGGAGGAAACCTTTAAACTTATCTTGGCAAAAATCATCTGCTATCTATATCATTATCTTCAAGTGAAGCCTCTAGCTATGACTGAGTTTTACCAAAGTCCATGAGTATGATCACAAGAGCCAGGCACAGTGGCACCCACCTGTGATCGTGGCAACTTGGGTAAACAAGACAGGTTCAAAACCAGCCTCAACAAGATCCTCAGCAAGATCCTGTCTCAAAGAAATAAGGGCTGGGAATGTAGCTCTGTGGTCAAGCACCCCTGGGTTCAATCTCCAGTGCCAGAAGAGAGAGAGAGAGAGAGAGAGAGAGAGAGAGAGAGAGAGAGAGAGAAGGTTCATTTTGGCTCACAGTGTGAGTTTTCAGTCCAGGATGGGTTGGCCCCACTGCTTTGGGGCCAGTGATGAGGCAGCGCATCAGAGCAGGGAGCACAAGGCAGAGCAAAGCCACTCATCTCATGGTGGGAAAGCAAAAAAGAGAAGAGGAAAGGGCTCGGCTCCTACTGTCCCTCAAGAGCACATTCTTAGTCACCTAAGACCTCCCAACAGGCTCCACCTCTTTTTTTTCTTTTTTCTTTCTTTCTTTTTTTTTTTAATAATGGGGATTGAACCCAAGGCCCTCATCCCCAGCCCTTTTTATATTTTTACTTAGAGACAGCATCTCTGTGAATTGCTTACAGCCTCACTAAATTGCTGAGGCAGGCTTTGAATGTAGGATCCTCCTGCCTCAATCTAATTAATACCCATCACTTCATAGTTACCAATGAGTGTATGTACACTGTAGTGAAAACAATATCTATTCTCTTAGCAAATTTCATACATAATTATTATTATCTATGATCTCCATGTTGAACTTACCCTGCATAAGTGAATCTGTTACCCTTTGACCAATATCTCCCCCTATTTCCCCTACCCTCCAGTCCTTGGTAGCCACCATTGCATTCTTGTTCTGGTAATTTGACTTGTAGAATTTTCATATAATAGCTTTCAGAAGTTATCTTTCTATGTCTGCCTGATTTCACTTCGTATATATCCTCAGGTTAATCCACATTGTCACAAATAGCAGGACTTCCTTCTTTGAAAGTCTGAATAGTAGTCCATTGTGTGTGTGTGTGTGTGTGTGTGTGTGTGTGTACACATCCATTTTTATATCCATTAACTTGTCTCCATAACCTGGCTATAATGTTGCAATAAACACAGGATGTAAATATTTCTTTGAGATAGTGATTTCATTTCCTCTAACTCTATACTAGTGGAGTGATTATTGGATCCATAAATGAGACTGCCAAACACCTCTAATTTTAAATTGTCTTGAAAAAATCCA
This sequence comes from Spermophilus citellus, assembly GCF_964194105.1. Lineage (NCBI taxonomy): Eukaryota > Metazoa > Chordata > Mammalia > Rodentia > Sciuridae > Spermophilus > Spermophilus citellus. The sequence goes on from NC_138186.1 coordinate 147,708,848, forward strand.
CACAAATGGTGAAAGAAATTTCTTGAAACTAGCAGGAAGGAGGAGGACTTTGAAAACATTTGCTTCTTTTAAATGTATAATTCTACCCTTGTAGACATTTACACATACTGACAAAGGGTTAGAGGACTAGGAAGGAGCATAGCATAATATTCGAGATACTGACTGTAATTCTTAACTTTTATAAAATCACCCTCATACTTCTTCTGGTGGCTAGCAAAGGCATAAATAAGTTTAAGTTATTTCTGAATGGTGACTGTAAATAAGAATTAACATTTTTCCACAGCCAAAGAAAAGCCAAGTTACTGTGGGACATGACATCTAACAATTGGCTTATTGGGGACTGAAAAGTATAGGGATTATAAAAAATACTCAGTGATAAAACACTTCTTGACATTTTTAGTTATTACATTAATTGCACATAATCTTAAGTCAGGCAACTAACATAATAGGGCAATTAAGAGGAGGAGAGTTATTTTCCCCACCACACCCTTTCTAAAACACATAACTTGTATGATGTCGTTTCTTCCCATAATGCCTCACACCCTCTTGCTCCTTGGGGGATCCAAAACACTGCATCTCTACAGAAGGTCTGCACAGCTGAAGACCCATGAGCTCAGTGGTGTTTATCTGAGCAGCTTTTATTCCAACTAACAATATGAAATATACCCACACAATTACTTTTCTACATAGCATATCTAGTACTGTGGTTTTAAATTATTCATTTTTATTTATAGTTCTTCTATCTCTTAATTAAGCTGGGCCGTACCATTAAGTTTCAGTGATTTATAACTTAAGTCTGAGCACAGAAAATTTCAGGTTAACATGTGTTCTCATACTTCTCTACAGGGATATTTAAGGAACTATACAAAAACTTCACTACATAAACATTTTTACTAAAACAAAACAAAAAACACTTCTCCCTTGAAATCTTGAAGAGAAAAACACAGAATTCTGCCCAAAAGACCCAGAAAGCAAAATTTACCCAGTACCCCAAGTCTTATTAACTTATAGGTGCCATAGGAGCTACTTTAATCAATCCACATATTTTTAAATTTACAGTATGGTTCAATGATGTTTAATCAAAATAAAACTGCTGGACATAAGAAATGTAAACATTATTTCTCATTCTATGGATTTACCTTTTCTTACATTTTTTTAAATATGTATTTTTTAAAACTTTTTTTAGTTGAAGATGGACACAATACCTTTATTTTATTTATTTATTAATTTTTTTATGTGGTGCTAAGGATCAAACTCAGTGCCTCACACAGACGTGTACACTACTCCTGAGCCACAACCCCAGCCCCTTTTCTTACATTTATTAACAGCAGTAAACAAGAGATAAGATAAATACCAAGAGTGATTCTGTCAATGTTCATCTTCACTTTCGGGTTAGAAATGTGAAGTTTCTTGAATACCCTGAGCTATACGGAGAATGAATAAGTCAGGTAGAAAAAAAGTATACTGAGAATTTCAATGAGAAACAAATTACTCCTGGAATATGCCTATTTTTCTTTAAAAAAAATACTTTAGAATAAATGATAGTTTTTTTAAGTAAATTTACCTTTATAAACCATACAAAATCCTCTCCTGCAAAGAATAAGAAAAAGCACTAGAGCTTTTATAGATTTCTCTCTGTTCTAAAACATTCTTGGAGTATCAAGAAAAACATGACAATTGTGGCTTCATTATAATCCATGTAGAAAAATTCAACTGGAGGCTACAATATTAATATTTTCATATTCCTTCTCAAGACACAGTAAGGTACAAACTAGGGTTATGATCCTGGTCCTTGGGAAACCATTATCTCTAACTGATACTTGTAACATTTGTCATAGTTCAGAATTTTAAGATAAGAAACATAATGCAACTTAATATACTATCCAATATCCCCCAAAGTTAGGACTGGGGCTAATCTTTTGATCTTACATTCTATATTATGTATTTTGGTTCCTTTGAAGAAAACTGCCTCCTCCCATGTTTTCTCATTTCAAACAAACAAGTGAGTCATCCATGAATGCTGCAAAACTGGCTACTCATGTGTTGGATGCATGAGTATTTTGTTCAAACAAGCATGGATACATGATGACTATTAGTTTATCCTAGTAGAATCAGTAATAGCTTAACAGGTTGAACAAGATCTTATGCAGAATATTAAAGACTTAAAAAAAAGCAAACTGTATTAGAAAAAATAGTCATTCATGTACTAGTACTTATTTTAAGAAAGCATTTCAATTCTTACACACTGCTGGAATCAATGTGTATTGGTGAAAGATTTCTGGAGGACATTCAGGTAATATAGAAGTTTTCCTTCTGGCAATTCAGTTTCACAAAATAATAACCAAGAGCACAAAAAAGACGTGTGGATATGTTCAGAATGAGCCCATGTTTAGAATAGGAGAGAGGGAAAAACTGAATGTCCAGTAATAAGAAGACTGGTAAATAATGTGCATTTCCCTTTAGTGAAGTCCCAGGCATGAATTGAAGATAAAGCTTTGTCAATAACAGATGTTATAATGAGGATCTATACCTATGGAAAGTGTTCACAGTCAATCCTGGGTAATGAGGTTACAAGCATTTCTTTTCCCTTTTTGATGCTTCTGTGGTTTTTTCTAATATGTCTCTAAGGAATATTTTTAAATCCAGTTTTATCTGGGTAAAGTCATGTCATAAATATTTGACAAATTGAAAAACAAACAAATTCTGATTAGATCATGGTTCACTGGTATGTTTAGGTCACCACAAGATGTTTCACTCCCACACGCAGCACAAGGCTGTGGTCTAGAAGATGCTGACCGCATGCTGCCAACCTCTCCTGAGGCTCTTGGTCACTGTTTCTTTGCAATGCTTCTCCTTTAGTGCTTCTCCATTTAATTTCTTTCCTTGAAAAATACTTAAGAATCAGGTCAGACCCAAACTCTTTCACTCAACAGACACTTGGGAACAAATCCTCCCATGCCAAATAGGCTGGGAACCTGTGCTACACAAACTACTGGAAGTTGCACAAACTACTGGAAGCAGGAAGCTTCAGAGATTAGTGTAGGGAAATGGGTAAACATGCCAACAATTACAATATAATGACATAAAAGAGATATAAAGAGGGTACCTTCTGGGTAAGAACAGAATTGGGTACCTTCCTGGAAAGAAGAGAATTATCTGTCAAAGGACTCAAAGAATCGGGGATGGAGCTAAAGTTCAGTGAATAGAAAACACAACTTTTACTCTAGTTGTGTATGGAAATCAGAATTTGTTGGGAGTCCTCTAGAGAAACAGAAACAACACAATGTATAATATCAATGTATAGCATCACATTGATTGATAGATCTTTATCCAGAAAAAACTGATCTAGAGAAAGGGATGTATTTTAAGGTACTGATTCACGCACTTGTCAGAAATCTGCAGGGGAGACCATCAGACCAGAGACCCTGAGAAGAGCTCATATTGCAGATCAAGTCCAAAGGCAGTTTGAAGACAGAATTTCCTCTCCTTCGAGGGAAGCTGGTCTTTATCTTAGGACATTTAAATGATTGGGTGAGGCCCACCCAGCTTTATTAAAAAACAACACATTTAAATGTCAGTCACATGGTGGTGGAGGAGGGGGTGTTTGACCAACCTGGATACCACAACCCAGGAAGCTGACACATAAAAGAAGCCTACTCAAATAGTGGATAAGATGTAGCTCAGTGCTTAGCATGTGCAAGGCCTTGGGTTTGATTCCCCAGCACGAAAGAAGGAAGGGAGGCAGGGAGGGAGGGGAAAGAAAAAGAAAGAAAAGAGGGCTGGGGATGTGGCTCAAGCGGTAGCGTGCTCGCCTGGCATGCGTGAGGCCCGGGTTCGATCCTCAGCACCACATACCAACAAAGATGTTGTGTCCGCCGAGAACTAAAAAATAAATATTAAAAAAAAAATTCTCTCTCTCTCTCTCTCTCTCTCTCTCTCTCTCTCCTCTCTCACTCTCTCTTTAAAAAAAAAAAAAAAAGAAAGAAAAGAAATAACAAGTATGTGAAATATTAGGAATTTCTGAGATTTCCATCTTCATTCATCTGTTTTGCACCCTCCCTTTTCTCTCACCAAATTCAGTGTTCATTTCCAGTCCTATCTATTGACCTTTCGGAGAGGAAGACTTCCAGAAATTCTTGTCTTCTGTGCCATGCCATAATGCAGGTCATCTTAACATTCCAATGGCTCAGAATCTAATTCTTTGCAATCCTTCACTTCTGTGGCTTCAACTATCACTTCCAAATAGGTTAAACACAAAAAAAAAAAAAAAAAAAAAAAAAAAATCTTATATTGCTAATATCCAGATAAACGTCCCCTTAGTTCATGAGTCTAAAAGCCAACAAAACTGTCCTACAAAACCAGTTCCTCCTTCTGACTTGACATTTCTGTAATCACAATCATCATTCTGGAGGTCACCTCCCTCCAAACCTGTCTGGCACTGCTGGCCCCTCACTGCCAAGGTCTATCACAGTGCCTGGTTCACAGTGCTGCTCAGCAGGTTAGCTGAATGCATGGATGAATAAATGAAGGAATGTTGAACCCAATCCTTTTCAATCATGCTGACTTTCACTCCAAAATAGGGTCTCCTTTCTTCTTCCATTATTACTACACAAATATAAGCTAGACTACTTTTACCTTACCCTGATTTGTTTTTGAACCCCTGCTCAGTTTTCTATTTCATCCTGTGTTATTAACACCTAATCTTCTTTATTCAGCTGTATAATCCTATCACCTCTCTAATCAAAAACTTTTATTTCTCCATTGTTTTGTTTTGTTTTTTTAGTGTCAGGGATGGAACCCAGGGCCTGGCACATGCTAGGGCTCTACCAGTAAGCTACATGCCTAATCCTCACCCCTTAAATTAAGCCTAAGTTTTTCTCCCCAGTGACCTATATTTGCCCCAATCAAAGCCCCTGGCTCTTTCTGCAGTTAGTCTACTAGTACTTTAGTGTCATGTATTTAGCATATACTGGGTGTCTGACTCCGAATGAAATGACCCATGAGAATGTCAGCTCTCGTGGCTGACATGCAATGAAGGAAGGTAGGTACAAGGTGCTAAGAGACCATGGAAGAGAAGGATGAGGGATGAGGGAACCTGAGCAGAGTTCTCAACATGGCTCAAATGCCTCTTCCTTTAAAGTGGATATAAGATTAGCCAGATGGATAAACTGGAAAGTCAAAAACAATTGGTTTGGGAGTGGGTAATCCAGTGAAGAACCAAAATGTGCTTATTTAACTAAAGGTTCAGAAACATAATCTATTATAACTAAATACTATTTAAAAGTTACATCTCCCTAGGCGCAGTGTGTACACCTGTAATCCCAGAGGCTCAGGAGACTAAAGCAGGAGGATCGCGAGTTCAAAGTCAGCCTTGGCTACTTAGCAAGTCTCTAAGCAACTTAGTGAGACTGTCTCAAAATTTTAAAAAATAAAATAAAAAAGACTGGGAATGTGGCTCAGTGGTTGAAGACCCCTGGGTTCAATCTCAGGTATATACATACATACATAAATACTAAAAATAAAAAAAAATGTTACATCTATGGGCTAGAAATACAGCTCTGTGTTAGAGGATGTGCTTAGCATGCACAAGGCCTTGGGATCAATTCCTAGTATCACCAAAAAAAGGAACATCTAATATAGTTTTATGATGATAAAAATAAGGAGATAAATTAATATTTCTCTCTCTCTCTCTCTCTCTCTCTCTCTCTCTCTCTCTCTCTCTCTCTCTCTCTCATACACACACACACACACACACACACACCTTAGGGACTAATATATCCAGGTAAATAATCTTCAAAGTAATGATACTCTTCCCTCCCAAGTATCAGGAATCAATCTAGGGTACCTACCACTATGCTATATATCCAACCATTTTTACTTTTTATTTTGAGACAAGATCTCATTAAGTTGCTGAGGATCTTGTTAAATTTCTGAGGCTGGCTTCAAACTTGCAATGCTCCTACCTCAGCCTCCTGAGTCACTGGGATTACAGGCATGCACCAGTGCACCTGACCAAATTAATGATCTTGAGACATTTATTACAGCAATAAATCTGAACATTTTTATCCTGCGTGTTAGTCAGTTTTCCATCTCTGTGACAAAATACCTGAGAAAAACCACCTAAGAGGAGGAAAGATTTGTTTTCATCATGGTTTTAAAGGTTTCAGTCCCGAGTTGCTTGGCCCATCACTTTGGGCATGGCAAGACAAAACATCATGGCAGGCATAGCATAGTGGAGGAAACCACTCACTTCATGGTGATCGGAGAGCCAAGTGAGAGAAAAGAAGAGGCTGGTGGGAAAATACAACCCTTCAAAGTCATATCCCCAGTAATATACTTTCTGCAACTAAACCCCACTTCCTAAGTTTCCACCACCTCCCAAGAGCCCATTAAATCATGAACCTATAAAAGGATTAATCCATTCATAAGGTCAGACAACTTTCATGATTTAGTCACCTCCTACCTCTGAACACTGCTGCACTGAGGATCAAGCTTTCAACACAGGAGGTTTGGGGAACATTGCAGATCCAGACCATAACCCAACAGTATGCCAAAATATAGGACTAAAGAGTCTGACCACCAGATTTGTTGCCATATAACTTTTGGCTGCTCCCATATTAAATCCACCGTCTTCAAAGTACTTTATAGTACTGTCAGACACTATAGAGAGTGTGCTAGACAATGAGGTGTACTATACCAGGATGTTCGCTGCAACGTGAGGAGAACTGGTCAAAATTGAAAAGCAACCCAATGTTTACCCCATAGGAGGATAACTAAGCAAATCTTGACCCTCCTGCAATGGCAAACCAGTAATCATGAAAGAAAGTGTGGTAAATTTATATGGACATGGAAACTGCAAAACATACTGCTAGAAAAAGAAAAAATTCAAATTGCAATTTATACATAAACTGAAACACTTTTTGTGTGTGTGTGGTGGGGTGAGACAGGGATTGAACCCAGGGGTATTCTAGTCTATCACCGAATTCCATCCCTAGCCCTTTTTATTTATTTTGTCTGTTTGTTTTTAAAAGGGTCTTGCTAAGTTGCTTAGGGCCTTAGTAACTTGCTGAGGTTGACCTGGTACTTGCATCCTCCTGCATCAGCCTCCTGAGCCACTGGGACTACAGGTGTGTATCACAACTAATACTTTTTTTTTTTAACAAGAAAAGAAATGAAATGTGTATGTTGATATGCAGAAGGCAGATGATACCCAGAATGTGAGGATGGATACCAAATTAATAAACTCTGAAGAGAGGAGTGAGACTCAGGAGTGTGGGAAACAGAGCTCTGTGACACTGGAATATTCTCAATGGGAATTTAATCATACAACTAAAATGAACACAAACCAAAAATATGGTTTTTATACATACTAACAGATTCCAGATTCAATTTTTTTAAAAATCAAGCATGTTTTTCACAACACCAGCAACACTGGATTAAACACATACTCTCTCAATGTGATTATTATGAAAAGAATGCTTCCACTGAGTTGTACAGAATAATATTCTTGTCAGGTTTTTAAATGTCAAATTGCATCTTTCCGTTTGTAACCATTAGTGTTCCAAACCTGTGTGCTAGAGTATAATCTGGGATCCTTGATACTACTGCTGTCAACATCCCTTTAATATGGCAATTCCTTAGCAAAGGTAAAGAAATAGAACTGCACCCCATAACTGGAGTTCTAAATGCAGGATCAGGCAAGAGAATTCATTGCTAAATTTAATGAACAACACAAGCATAAAAAGGAAATCCAAAGTATAATTCTAAAATGCTTATTCCAGGCCTGTTTCAGAAACCAAAGTCCAATAATAATTCATATCAATTCTTATTTTTGTTGTTGTTTGCTGTACTAGGAGTTGAACCCAGAAGTGCTCTAACCACTAAGCTACATTCCCAGCCCTTTTGATTATTTCGAGCTTGTCTCGCTAAGTTGGCTTCAAACTTTTGATCCTCCTGCCTCAGCCTCCCAAGTCCCAAGGATTACCACACCGATTCTTTAATTAAAGGCTTTTTCTACAACAGAAAAGGGTATATTATACCATATAATTTTTTTTTACCGAAATTATAGAATTTTTTCTACAATTGGGCTATAGGAGGCAAAAATAAAGAAAATAATTTTTTAAATGAAGAAACTTTGGGTATTGTTCAAGGACAACTTGAAATAAGAGACAGTTTCAACATTAGGAATCACTTTGTAGTCTACATCAAAATTTCAGATTTTCAAATGATATGTGGTAATCTGAGGAAGTGCAAAAATCATGTAAGTATATAAAAAATTAAGGAGGACAGCATGACCATCACTCAACAACACAGATTCTCCTAGGAAGGACTCAATGAAATGCATATACTTGAGACCTTATTCTAAAGAGGGGAGGAAAGGAAGATAAAATGTCAGTGTTTGTTCAACCACAATGTTTTCAGTTCTCTTCTAAAATTACATTCACTCACCAAATTCTAAATGAAGAACAGCTACCAGAATTTCAGACCCTTTAATTTCCTTGATTTTGTTCATTATCTGTCAGCCCTATATATTCTGCCCACAGTCTCATCAACAATAATTAAGAAGAGAATTATCAAATGAAGTATTGAAAATTAGAAAATATCCTTGATTTTTATGCCTATAATTAATAGCAGTTCTATCTGGGAATTAGGACCACAAAGGAAGCCCATTACTTATCCCATAAGTTCTATATTTTAACAGTTAATATTTCACTCTTCATTTGAAGCTAGAAAAAAAATTCTAGCATCTTTGTGATAAACATAGGACCATTTAATACATTTTAATGAATATGGACATGCTTTCCAAATGTCAAAGCAGCAAGCAACAGCCTTGACTTTGAGCCCAACTCCTAGGAAAAAATAACTCTCTTTCACTACCCAAAAGGAGAAATGTCAGCCAGGCACAGGGGCGCGTGCCTGTAATCCCAGCAGCTCAGGAGGCTGAAGATCGTAAGTTCAAAGCCAGCCTTAGTGATGGGGAGGCACTAAGCAACTCAGTGAGACCCTGTCCCTAAATAAAATACAAAATAAGGCTGGGGATGTGGCTCAGTTGTTGAGTGCTCCTGAGTTCAATCCCCAGTACCAATAAATAAATAAATAAACAAACAAACAAACAAACAAGAAATGTCAGCTGAGTGGACAAAGCCATGCTATTTAAGCAAACTGCCAGAAATTCAATTCCTACTTTATTCTTTCATTCTATCTGTTGTTCATAACTATCACAGTTTGTGCAACTGATGGGAATTTTTCAAATTTTATTTTACTTCAGATTCTAGAGATGATATAATCTCACTCACTTATATGTCAAATGAGGAAACAAGCCTAGCAACTAGCAAGGTGACAGCTTGCTCTAGTGTCATAATACCATGCAGTAGAACCCAAAATCATCAAAATTTCAACACTCAACTGTGCCCAGGGACATTATGTGTGGAGTTCTCTGAGTATGACCATTTGTGAGTATGTGTATTACATGTACTCATTCAATACTGGTATTCAGAGCTGGTATTTTAGCTGGACTTAAAATATGGATGGATGGATGGATGGCTGAAAAAACTATTTTCTGATTTTATTATTATTCAAGTAGATAGTGAGCATCCAAGTACTGGAGGCTACTGCCATCCAGAAACATATATGAGAAGAAATGAGTTTTGATCTAAGCCTAGAAATATGGGTACCATTTTAAATACATAAAAAGGAAAATACAATCATCCTAGTACAGAATATAACTTGTGTTACAAAACATTCAAAAATCCACTTGGCACACATAGCAAGACTCAGAATGGGGCCCAACCACAGCAGATGTCCTTCCTAAACAACCCATCACTAATCTAGTTGTTTATCAGTTCTAAAAATGGCATAAACAAAATGCAGAGGCAACAATCAGCAAGTTGCATTCAGACAATAGTAACAAACTAGACAGCTAGAAAAGGGAGGGCACTCATGCCACAGGGGGAAAAAAGAGAGAGAAACTTGGACATCTATTACCATGAATAAAAATAACTTAGCTCTAAGACTTTAAGGGCATAAACATTTTTTCATTACACTAATCTCCTTCAATCAACACACAGTCCTGGAAGCTGAGCATTACAATCCTCCCAGGTAGCAAAAGAAGAAACCAGGGATAGGGAGGGGACTTGGCCCAGGTCACAGTCAGCAAAGGAACTGAGCTAAGACAAGAGCCATCTGTAGACCATGGTGAGTCACAGAAAGTGCCTTGTGTGGCAAGACTTCAGACTTTTACAGGTAATGAGTTTTCAACATGGAAGCCACATAAAGAAGGCTATTTTAGGAACATTCCCTCTGAAAGCAAAGTGAAAGATAATTGAATGAACCAAGGAATGACTGAACAGGGAACGACTTTTCAAAGATAACTGACAAAGTGTGACCCCCAAATTCCAGGCCTAGGCAAATCTGGTATTTGGGGCCCATATCTGGAATTCTAATCCTGTTGGTAAACTTGACAAATTCGCCCTGCATCGTCCAGGGATTTTCTCTCTTCTATCAGTCCTTGGCATAGTAGTCATTCTATGCAGAAAACAAAACACAGCCTCGAAAGAATGAATTAGAAGGGCTGGGAGTGAGGGGCTGGGGATGTGGCTCAAGCGGTATCTCGCTCACCTGGCATGCATGCGGCCCGGGTTCGATCCTCAGCACCACATACCAACAAAGATGTTGTGTCCGCCAACTAAAAAATAAATATTAAAAAATTCTCTCCTCTCTCACTCTCTCTTTAAAAAAAAAAAAAAATCTCTCTCTCTCTCTCTCTCTCTCTCTCTCTCACTCTTAAAAAAAAAAAAAAAAGAAGGGCTGGGAGTGTAGCTCAGCGATGGAGTGCTTAGCTAGCTTGTGCAAGGCCCTGGGTTCAAGCCCTAATACAGAAGGGGGGGGGGGAGGAAGTTGGAGAATCCAAAGTCCAGCTTCCTTCTCTGCTCCTGGTGTAAATAACATATCTAGTTTAAGAATGGATCTAGATTCCCTAGAACAGGACTATCAAATCCAGTCCTTGTTCATTCTGCAACTTGTATGGCCATTCCAGGAATATGGGGGCCCTGAGACTTGTGAGACCAAGTGAGAGAGATCTTGTTAAAAAATTGTTTTGCCCCAAGCCACTTTATTGACAGAGGTGAGGGGGGATCCAGATATAGCCACCTGGCCACAGTCAGCCAAGATGAACAGAATACAACACATGAAACTACTGTGAAGATTAAATATGATAACACAGTCAAAAACAACTCCAAGCCCAATGTTGGAAAAAAAAAAAAATATATGGCCCTTAAGTGCTGGCTGCTCATTTTCATCTTTGGGGTCAAATTCTGAAGGGGGATTAGGTGACTGCTGAGTAAGTAAGAAAGAAAGAAATGAACAAATTTATTTTAAAAGTAGTTTGCTAATTAATCAACCTGATTTGATCGTTCCACAGTGTATGCATATATCAAAATATCACACTGTCCCCCACATTGTATATAATAGAATTATACACAATAAAAATAAAATAAAAAGTTAAATAATTTAAAGAAGAGGGAAAAAATGTTTAAAGAAAAAAATAAATAAACTGTTGACTGCTTGGATATGTAGGGGAAGCAAGGAAAATGGAAAAGCCAGGCTGGCCTTCAGATGGCTAGAAGAGCTGTATTCTAACAGAATGGGAAGGCCAGGAAAGCACAAGGCCCTGGGTTCACTCTCTACTACCTAATAAGTAAAGTGGAGAGAATGGAAAAGAGATGACAAGAAAATTTTTGAAAACTGGAAAACCAAAGTTTGATCAGTAACTAGCAGCAGATTTGCCAATCTTAAACCAGCTTGGGAAAAGCTATGAACCCACACAATATATATTGCAGAGTTCATTGCAAAGCTCAGGTACTGATGGCAGCAAGTATTTCTTCTGTAAGTCAAGGTGGAATTTCTTGGGGAGGGAGGAAGAGCTAAAATAAGGATTAGCTTAAAAAATTTTTCTTGGGGAGGGAGGAAGAGCTAAAATAAGGATTAGCTTAAAAAAATACTGAAGCAGTTTGAACTCTACAAACTGTAGTTGAGAACATACCAAGCAGAGGGATTAAGTGAATAGATGCATTGAGTGTTAGACCTTAACCTTCTTTCCACACAGATAGTGGGAAGCTAACAGGTAGGCCTCATCCTTCAACTAAGAGAGTAGAAGAGTCTTCTCTGGAAACTTGGACAGCCTAGGATGACCTCAAGTTACTAATAGGAGGGCTTCTCCACCCATCTGCCATCCCAACTCTCAGACCTTCCTCCCACTTGAGTGAATAGAGAGCTCAAGACTCCTAAGGGAATCTCAGGAAAATCACCCTCAGGAAAAACAGAGACCCATGGGGCAGGGGGTTGGAAGAAACACTATTAAAGGTAAGGAAACTTTAAAAACTCATTAATATCCTCAAAGAGATTACAAGAGACAATGAAGTAAAATCAGGATGTTATATAAAGGAATACTCAGAACAACAACAAATTCTTGTAAATTAAAACACTGACAGTAGAATGAAAAGTTCAATAGAGGGGCTGGGGATACAGCTCAGTTGATATAGTGCTTGCCTAGCATGCACAAGGCCCTGGGTTCAATTCCAAGCACCACCAAAAAAAAAAAAAAAAGTTCAATAGAAGGATTGGAAGAAAAAAAAAATGTGGCAGAAGCCCAGTGCAGTAGTGCACCTGTAACCTCAATGACTTGGGAGGCTGAGGCAGGAGGATCTCAAGTTCCAGGCCAGCCTCAGCGATTTAGCAAAACCTTGTCTCAAAATATACTTTTTAAAAGGTACTGGAGGTGTAGCTCAGTGGTAGAGTGTCCATGGGTTCAATCCCCCGTACCACCAAAATAAATAAATAAATAAAAGGAAATACTCTAGAAAGTAAAACAAAAAGACAATGAGATGCAAAAACATGGAGAAAAATAAGAAAATCTGAGGACTGGCCTACAAGATCTGGCATCTGAAAATACAGAGAAAAAATTAACAAGAAATTAAGAACTAATGTAGAAACTTTTTTCAGAAACTAAAAGAGTTTCTAGATTCAAAGAACTCATTAAACACTCAACAAATATTAATCAAAACACTCACAGGAATACCACAGAACATGCTTAAAGATTTTCAAAACAATTAAAGAGCGGACCACAAAAGCTTTTAGATTGAAAAGGAAGTTACATGAAAGGATCAGAAATCAAAAAGGCTTTCGTTTCTCAACAGCAACACTGGGAACTAAAAGTCTAAAGAGGCAGAGAGCCAAGCCTTCAAAATAAAAAGGACAAGGAGTTCTTAACCTAGTCCTTACCCAGCAAAACTACCAAAGGTGAGGCAGGGTACACACTACAAAAATACACCTCTTCCAATCTTTCTCAGGAAGTTCCAGGGGCGGGGCTCTACCAAAACCAAGGAGTAGACCAGAAGGTGCTGGAGGAGGAGCAATCTCTAGGATGGTGAAGGGGACCCCAAAGTGCACACAGAAATGGCTCTGGGTTCAATAAGATCAGAAAGGCAGAACCCCAAACGCCCCTCAAAAGGATGAAACTGACTGAATTCTTAAAGTAGGAACAAGAGACTATGGGGGCAGAGTTTGAAGTTGAAATAATAACATACACATCAGCACACACATCAAAAAGGACTATTACTCCTGCCTGGGAAGACAAACTTTGAGTAATAAAGGAAAAGTAGTCAAGTTTGACGACACAGCTCTGCTCTGAGTAGCATGTGTTGTCACCATGCTTCGGAGACTGAATGAATGCTGAACTGAACAACAGAGGCGCACAGGGGAGGTATGGGGTGGGAAGCACCCCTGTGCGAGTGGACTGAGAAAGAGGTGGATCCTCATCCTGGGAAGTCAAGATAACAGATAATTCGCAAAACTCAAAAAACATGAACTGGCAAACAAGCATGATGTGCGCAGGTGTGCAAGTAAATTTCATAAACTTTTAAGTGGCTACCATGACGATAGAGCCTATCCCAGCTGCTTGTTGCCAGGGTCATGAAGTCAGCTCATTCATGGAGGGATATTACACAGCCTGAAATGAGTCACCAACAGTCTTCTATAGCCACTGGGGAAAAGGTCAAAGGGGAAAGATATTTTAACAACCCCATCTTTGTCTGCTAAGAAGGATACATTACCTTTTAAAGTACTGCAATAACTATTAGTCAAAAAAGGATTTGATCACTATCTCCTCCTTATGACTTTCTTTCCCCATCACAGTTATCCCTCTCACCACACACACACAAATCGGACTTTTAAAAACATGGAATTATTTAATATTATCGATAATGCAGAAAAAATTAAAAACACAGTTTTTTGTTTTTGTTTTTGTACCAGGGGTTGAACTCAGGGGTAACTCAGCCACTGAGCGACATTGGATTTTATTTAGAGACCAGGTCTCATTGAGTTACTGAGGCTGAAAAACCACAGCATATCTTTAAAGCAATACTTCAGCCTGGTCTATATTTAAAAGTTATCGAGGAGTAAGATGGTCTAGTTTTAATATGTAATAGGATATAATGGGGAATGATGTTGGCCGAATTATTGTTATGCTGTGTGCATATACGTATATGTAAAAACAAATCTCACCATTATATACAACTATAATACACCAACCAATCTAAAAATATGGAGGAAAATGTAATGGTATAGAAGAAAAATACCTGAGGAAAAGAAATATAATAAGTAATTCAAAATGCTTTCCAATTCTTTCTGAAACCTACACTATGGCTCAATTTAAAGCACTACATTAAACTCAAAACTTAAAATATATTCCTTTTCCAAGGACTCACTATATAGTAAAAATTTTTGGTGAAAATGTTTCTAGATTATTCTATTATCTCCCTCCTCCCATTAACCCAAATAACCAATTAATTAGGATTCCAGTAACTTGAAATCCCAGTTACTTGGAATACAATAACTTGATTGGAATGTCACTGTAAAAAATTATGTGATATTTCCTAAATCTTCTAAATATTAATTTTTAGCTAGTCATATGTTTTCAATGAAAAAGTTGAGGAATTTGCAAAGTGATATCCCACGGGAAGAATATTTAACTTGGAAAAAAAAAAAAAACTCTTCTTATTTAGTCCTGCCCCATTAACATAAACAGACATTTATGTAGCTAAGATTTAAGTGAACAGAACAGTTTCCCAGACTCAGCATTTTTTTACCTCTCTTCCCTTTCTCTCTTCATATTTATAGTTACAAAAAAGTTTTTTTTGAACTGTCAAGTATCATTTCTGACTGCAGAGATGGAGAAACTCAGTTCCATACAATGAAATCATTGCCCAGGTCTAAAAGCTTTTCGTTGTTTTTTTTTTTTTTTTTTTTTCAAGTTCAAGTTAAAAAACAGAAGTTCATTTTCACTTTGGAAATCAAACTTGAAAGAAAAATGTGACCTCCCAGAATGTAATTCCTTCCAAGGAACTCCCTAAAGAACATAAATTGTTAAGACATGGTCACTTGGGGAAAACATTTTCAAGTCATGGTTGACATGTGAAGCTACATGGGACTTGACAGGAATATTTTTTAACAAGTTCAACATGATTTTTAAAACATGAACTTTACCAAAAGCTTGTTGGATTCTATAAACAGTTCAGATCCTTTTACAAAGAATGCACAGTGGAAGTGGAAAAGATCTCTAATGCTTTGTTTATTGCTTGTTCACACACACACACACACACACACACACACACACCAATCTTTGAACAGAAATCAAACATAAATGCATGCTCATATAAAACTGAATGAATGTTTTATCAGTGGATAGAAGGGGTTTATAGATATTAAGCTACAGACTATAAGGTATGGTTTTCAAAATAAGAATAAAACTATATACACATGAAAATAACCATTTCCAGCATCAAAGATAAGTAAAACAAAGAAACAAAATTTAAGTGGGCTTTTAAAAGTGATAAAACTCAGCTAGTCCCCTAGGAAAAAATTCAGAGGCACTTCAAGCAGCCTTCTGCTTATAAACATCAGATATAAATGTTGTGCAGAGAGCTGCCAACTGTCCCATAACAAGCCTGCAAAGCTGCTGCAGATGGCTCACCTTCCCTCACCTGACCTGGAGCGCTCACCTATAATGAACACCCATAGTCAAGATTCAGCTGAGCACAAGGTCTACAGTCCCCAGTCCCGTGTACCCAAGCATCTGGAGACTATCCCATCCAGCTTCCAAAGCTTCGTGCCCACACCTCTTGCTCTCTTGTTATGACAAAGCTTTTCCCTTCATGCCCCTGTTCCAAAAAAGACTTCTGGAATCCAGATCAAAATCATGCATGTTACAGATGAGGCACCGGTCACTCGGCTTAGGAAAAGGGTTGGGAGGAGCAGAAAAATGTCATCTTTGTATTCAGATTGTTCATTTAAAGTCCATTTTTCCCCAGAAAATTCTTACATGATGATTTGGCTTTATTTCAGGTTGAAAGGCTTTTTAGGGCTACCCTCTGCTTGATTATGTTTTGGAAACATGGTTTATAAGAAAAAAATGTATTATGAGCCCAGAACAACTTACCAATCAACTTTTGTAACTTGACAGGTTTCTGAATTAGAGAAAACCAACTCATTGGAATTCAACAAACCAAAACCCCTAACCAATTTAATTTTACCAGCTCTCCTTCTGAAAAGGGAAAAATGATATCAAAACAAAATATCAAGCTGGGCATGGGTGGTGGCAGATTCCTGTAATCCCAGTGGCTCAGGAGGCTGAGACAGGAGGATCTCAAGTTCAAAGCCAGCCTCAGCAAAAGCAAGGTGTTAAGCAACTCAGTGAAACTGTGTCTCTAAATGAAATACAAAATAGGCCTGGGGAGCTGGGGTTGTAGCTCAGTGGTAGAGTGCTTGCCTAGCATATGTTGAGGCACTGAATTTGATTCTCAATACCACAAATAAATAAATAACCATCAACAACTAATAAAATATTTTAAAAAAGAGGCCTGGGGTATGTGGCTCAGTGGTCGAGTGCCCCTGAGTTCAATCCTCAGTACCAAAATAAAATAAAATATCATAGAGGTACTCAAAACAATTTTTAGAGAACATGTTAAGTCATTTTAATCCAATATGCTATAACTTTACAACTGAATTACCACATTATCCAAAACAATAATCCAAAAGTTCAGAAATAGTCAATTACAAACCTAACCATCAGTTCTCTAGAAAATTCAACCAGAATATAAACATACTCATTGAAAAACTTGATGACATTAAAGTCCCCCAAAATAATTAATTCCAATCCTTTATTCCAACACTTTATTTATATTTAGATTTTAAAGTGCATTCAGAAAAGGTAAAAATATTAGCTAACTTATAGTAAGATTTGAAAGTCTCACCTAGTATTTATTGTTATTGTATCCATACAACAACCATCTGGAGTATTAGTGAAATGCCCATTTTATAGAGAAGTTTAAGCACAGAGAGGTTGAGTGACTTATTCAGGTCACCAGCAAGTAAATGCTGTTTCTTATTAACCACTATGCTCTGATGCTTTTTATGAAACTATTTCAATTACCTTTTTTTTAAAGGAAAGTTATTTTATTATATCACATGGCTCAATACATGAATAGTATTTACATAGTCATAATTATTTAAGCCTCTAAAAATTGTAGTGGATTCTCCCATAAAACAGATGGCTGGATTACATAAATAAGAATACATTGAAAAGCTGAATTCTATTGGGCTAAAGTAAAACAGGATTCCACTCCAAGCAAGACAGCACCAGCTACTCAGTAAAATCATGCTCATGAATTTTCTCATGTTTATTCAAATATTTGTCTCATGCACAAGTAAAATTTCCCATGTATGCCTCAAGTTTTCCTACTTACCATTTTTTAGAATGCACTCTAAGTATGGAAACAGGGGCTTTATTTAATCAGTATTTGGAAAGAATAATCCTTTCTCCTCGACTTTGTTTAGAAGTATGTCCCTACCCTGTGATTGTGTTGAGTCATCTCTCACTCTCTGGATGCTGTTTCAAATTCTCTATTCTCCTGGGGAGAAGGAGAATAGAGAAGCTGCCCTCAGCCCCTGGGATGAGGAACAACCCTGGGGCCAGGATCCTAATCTCCAAACAGTGAAGGCCTGCTACCAAGTGTGCTTCTCAAGGATAAGCTGGCTCTTAAACCAAGACTCTGATTGTTGGAGGATAATGAAGAATTCCTTCCTAAACCCTTATTGTCCTGACCAGAGGCAGAAGCTCTTTAAGGGTCCTGCTGGGAATTTAGTTTTGGTAGCTCCAGTCACTGCCCTGAGTCCAAACAGACTCACTCCTCTGGCCCTGGGCCAGCAGAAGTCCTGCTCTGCAGACAGTGGTTCTCAAACTCCAGTGTGCATTAGCCTATGGAGCCCACCCTGGGGATTCAGATTTAGTAGGTCTGGGGTGAGGCCAAGATTTTGCCTTTCTAACAAGTTCCCAGCAGATGCTGATGATGCTGGTTCCAGGGCCAATCTTTGAGAACCAATGTTTTAAAGTAATGGCTGTGGGTCGCAATTCTGTTGATGGATTGGCGTCACCATGAAGCAGCATACATTTAGTAAGGGATTATCTGCCAGTAAGACAGAGCAGGTAACTGCTTGCTAGTCTTACCATCCTCCACCCACTTCTCATCCTCTACTCACCAGCAAGTAAGTAAAACTAAGCAATTCCCTTGAGGTTCAGGCTTGAGATAGCCTTCTGCAGTGTCACAGTATTTAAATAGCAAGTCTGGGGCTGGGAATGTAACTTAATGATAGACCCCTTGCCTAGGGTGCACAAGGCCCTGGGTTGGGTCCCCAGCACAGAGGGAAAGGTGCAAGGGGGCTGGAGAGAAAGGGGAAAGGGAAGAGAATACTCTACCCCTAACATAGCACTAAATAAAAATAAGCCAGAAATCCAATTTGTTCCTAGAGCACCTGCCTTCTGACACTAATCGTGAATGTCTGGCAAAGGAAAAGAGGCCAGAAGGATGAGAAGAACTAACAAAAAGACTTTGTATTTGAGATGAGAGTATCTTTCATCAGTGCAACTCAAAGAACCATATTTTATTAATTCGCTACAGATTCACAACTGCATTGTCACATGAGCCATTAATTTGCTTCTGTGGGTCATATGCCATTGAGCTAGCTGCACAACAATCTAACTTTATTTTTGCAGTTCTAAGGACTGAACCCAGAGCCTCATACACACAAGCAAAGTGCTCTACCACTGAGCTATATCCCCAGGCCTTTTTTTATTTTGAGATAGGGTTTATTTTGAGACAAGGCTTACCTTGAACCTGTGATCCTCCTGCCTTGGTTTCCTAAGTAGCTAGGATTATAGACATGTGTCACTGTGCCCAGCAACACAATTTTAATTAACCAGAATAAAATAGAAAAACTACCTATTAAACCCTAGCCAAACTTGAAATTTTTTCAATATTAAAATGAACTTAAGAGTTCAGAAAAAAGCCAGGCATGGTGGCATACACCATAATCTCAGCCATACAGAGGGCTCCAACAGGCAACTCTATTCATATAAAGTATTGAAACGCATTATAGAGATAGTAAGAAATCACACGTACCTTAATTTGGCTCTATCACTTACCAGTTGTATGACATTGGACAATTATTTTATTTCTCTGAGCCACAGTTTTCTCATCAATAAAATAGAGCAGGGTGGGTAATATGCCTTTCTCATACAATTTTTACTAGGATTTTACGAAAAACACATATGAAGTATCCTATAAATGCTATCCAATAAATGTTAATTATTAATAATATTATTATTATTCAGGTCTTCCAATTTGCAAAAAATAAGTTTAGATTATGGAAAACATACTAATGGTGCTCAAAGACATCTCTCCCACCCCATGACACACCTCCATCCCCTGCCTCCTTTGTCAAGAGTTTACCATCCAATAGGACCCCTACTCTTCATAGCCTGTGTATTTTTCAATTCAACTATCCAACATTTAAAATAAGAGATCTGAGCTTAATATTCGTCTTGGCTCACATTGCCACAAAACATGAAACAAAGTTGCAGAAAGAGTTAATTGTCTGTCCTTTGTTTAAAAGTGTTGAACTACATCCAAACAAATCCTATATGTTGCCAAAGCAGGCACCTACCAAGGTGACAAAACTAGAGATAGATGTCTGATTGCTACTTGGTGAAGGGGGAGGGGAAAATCTGGTTGGTTGCTCTTGCTATTTTGCTGGGCTGGGGATGGAACCCAGGGACTCACACATGCTAGAGCACTCTACCATTGAGCTACATGCCCAGTCCAGTTTATTTGCTTTTGAAGGGAAAAAAGGAAACATAACTTTAATGACAAAGTATCATTATAATTTACCAGTGCAATGGGTATCGTGCTCAACTAAAAAAACAATAAGAAAGTTAGGAGCAGTGGCGCACAATCGTAATCCCAGCTTCTGGCAAAACTGAGGCAGGAGGATCACAAGTTTGAGGCCAGCCTGGGCAACTTCGCAAAACTCTTGTCTCAAAATAAAAATTAAAAAGGGATGAGGTTAGAGATAAATGGTTCAATCCTTAGAACTGTAAAACGAGAAAGAAAGAGAAAAAAAATCTTAACTCAATCATCAATTAGCTATAAAGTAAACAGTCTTGGAGTGTAAGATCTTCAACATAAAATATGGTTAATTTTTCCAGAAGATGGTGGGTTAATTGTAAGACTTAATAGTATGACTCACTTATTGATAGAACTTCAATACACCTACTCCTGGTCTCTACTCCTGAGTGCAATTTAAAGGTCTTCAAAGAACTAAACACTTAGAAAAGAAACCCAAGGAAATGTTATAATAACAAACTTTTGCCACTTGATAACTCCTATCTGAATACATAGCCACACCCACCCACCCCCAACATCAAAAGACCAAAGATAAAGAGATTATCAGAGAGATGTACCCCAGTGACTCTCCTATTTCAGTCTCTGGAAAAATTGTCACAATTTAAGCTAAGGTTAAAAAAAAAAAAAATCGGACTACAAAAATGATGCCCCCAATTGGTTAAAAATGCTATCAATTGGGCTCAATAGTACAGTACTTGCCTAACAATCAGGAGATCCTAAATTCAATCCCCAGCACAGGAAGAAGAAGAAAAATATATATCCTAAATGTAGACAGATCCAAACATATAGCTACATTAGCAAAAAAAGAAGAACTGTAGTAATATTCTCTAGGTTGTGATTTTTTCTTCTTTGTATTTTCTGCATTTTACATGTTTAGAATTTGGGACAAATATATCTTAATTTTAGAATCGGAACTATTTTATGTCACACTTTGTAAGACTAAAAATTTTTAATTTACTTTTTATCTATACAAAATGACATGGTAGACCATGTAATTCAGTGATTATGTTTCTGAGTCTACAGAGATAAAGCTTTAATCAGTCATTTCTGCACTAATTCAGCACAAATCTTTGATCTTAGGTTTGGCCTGGGGATAACAACTAGGGAAAAATAATTCCAATAACCACAGTTGCTTCATTCAAATGGCTACCTTTCTTTAGCCAGGAAGTTATAACCAACCCTGTAAAATTAAATACACTGAATAGTCCTCATGATCAAATGTATTTATTCAGCAAACTCTATTTCATCATCTAAAAATAAAACATTTCACACTGAAATTAAATGAAGTCCTAGATCATAATTATCCCCTCCCAAATCAGGAAGTAATTCACATTCAACATTTCTGATATTCAGAAAAAAAGATACTGCCTGTTTTTAAATAAACTCAATTTGCTGTTTTATTGCAGACATTCAATACAAGTCCCTCCTCCCTTTTCCTTTCTAAATACAGGAAAAGCTTAATCATCTCTTGCGAAGTTCATATATACCTAAAATTCAAAGCACTTGCAATAATAAAAATTAATAAATAGGATTGGGGCTGTAGCTCAGTGGCAGAGCACTTGCCTAGCATGTGTGAGGCACTTGGTTTGGTCCTTAGCACCACATAAAAATAAATAAAATAAAGGCATTCCATCCATCTACAACTACAAAATTTTTTTTAATTAAAAAAAATTAATTTAATTTTAAAAAGAGTTTAACAGTGGCATATGCTTATAATCCCAGCAACTCAGGAGGCTGAGGCAGGAGGATCATGAGTTCAAAGACAGCCTCAGCAGCTTAGTGATACCCTTGTCTCAAAATTTTAAAATAAATAAATAAATAATTTTAAAAGGGGGCTGGGAATGTGGCTCAGCGGTGAAGTGCTCCTGGGTTCAATTCCTGGTACCAAAAAAAAAAAAAAAAAAAAAGTTTAACAGGAGCTGGAGGTATAGCTCAGTGGTCAAGTGCTTGCCTAGCACACATGAGACCCTGGGTTCAGTCCCTGGTACCATTAAAAGAGAGAGAGAGAGAGAGAGAGAGAGAGAGAGAGAGGGGAAAAGAGAGAGAGAAACTCTTGCATAGTTATCTCAGTGATATTAATCTTAGTTTTCCCGAATCAGTTGCTTTCTCAAGCAACAGCAAATGTAAATGGGATTTCACAAATAAAAAGAAATCAGCTAAAAAAACAATAGTTTGGATCGCATATGAATGGAGAAGAACAACAGCATAATCCAGAAATTATGTGCATGAAAAATGGAGGGAATACAACATCAAATAATATTTTTTATATTTGTATAAAGAAACCTTGAAAGAATTCAGACAAACTAATAAAAGTAGTCATCTAGTAGGAGGGACAAGGCAGAGGACGACAAGAGCAAGAGTGACTCTTTTTACTGCATAGCCTCTGCTATAACTATTTTTGAACAATATAAATGTGTTGCCTATTTAATAAAAGAGATTAAAACTTACACTAATATTATTTGAGCTGCATCATGATTTTTCCACCAGCCTAAGCCCTCATGTAGAGGTAAAGAACATGAGATGCCTGGAGCTGAGAGTTCACCAGCTAGTTAATTAGTACAACTGGGATATCCTGAAAAATATAGGCTGGTTTCCTTGTCTAGACTGTTCCCTGTGGCCAGCCCATCAGCTGGGAAACAGCAGCCCACTCAGCACCTTAATAGCCCTTCCAGAGGCCAACATAATCAGGCCCAATCTGATTAGGCTCAGCAAAGCCCTGCTTAACTCAATTGCCTTTGCTACATACACATTGTAGCCTCAGCCCTCAGAACATTGTATCAAGTGGCTGATGTTGTCAGAAAGCTCTCACATTCTTCTGAGTATTTTTGCAATTTAAATCTGCTAGTTACTACACAATCCTCAGCATATTACTGACAATCACTACTAATTTTTAATCAGAAGGGGGCAAAAGGTGAGGAAAGTATAATAAAGAATGTCCTCGCAGGAATAATCTGCAACAGTCATGTGTCCCTTCAAAGTGAGATACTGCTTTTCTACATGGGTAGAGAATTATTATGAAAGAAATCAGATGAGTAAGTGAAAATAAAAGGGTGCCAACAGAAGAAAATTGCCACCATTTCACAGGGAAGAAAAAAATCTTATCCCGGAAGGATTTCTACTTGTTTTTTAGAATTTTTTTTTAGAACAAAATATGCTATAAACATTAAAATCATTACTTTATATGTATGGGGGTGCCACCATTCCACTTATACGTAAGCCTTTTATGTTAGATATCATCAAAAGTGGCAATTTGAATTAAGACTTTCTTCTAGAAATGTTATAAAGAATGGCTCATATAATTTTATTTAATTATATAAAATCATCCACATAAATATGCCACATAACTGAAGGAAGGGCCCTGGGAGACCCATTTTATGACCCTCAAAACTTAGTACTAGAGGAGTAACTCAAAATATGCATCATGAATGGATGAATGTCCTGCTACCTCATGAACAAGATTCCAAACACAGAACAACAGAGACCAGTGTTTCCACAGCTCAGTTTATCAGAATCACCTAGGGGCACGTGTTAGTGAGGCCAAGACAGGCCTCACCCCAGCCATGCTGATTCAGAATCTCCAGGGGCGGGTCTGGGAATCTGTTTTTAGCCAGGCCCCTGCTAAATGTAATGACTCAGAATGTGTGGGAAACGGGAGATGAATGAAGTGAGCTAATAGTTGCCTGCACTCCAAGAGGAACAAGGAAAGCAGGAGGTCTGAGTCCACAAACCCATCAGGTGCTGAGAAACTGGGTTTGGGTGGAGGTTCTAGTATCTCCTCTCCTGCCACCCTGCCACCTTTCAGGCAAGAGAGGAAGAAGGGACAGCTCTTCCACAGTGAGGAAGCTGAATGGGATCTGAGCCTGCTCTCCAGTTCCCACAATAGGAGGAAATGGAGGCGAAAGGGCGCTGGGACAGAAAGAGGACATCCACATGAGGCTCTCCAGCCAACAAGCTGAATCCCTGTGAGGCAGAGAGAAAGCCCCCCCCCCCCCTTCACATGTTCTTGTCAGGAACCACTGACACTTTTAGATGCCTGTGCAGAACACTTTGCTTTCCCAATCAGAAATATTTTTATGTTTATCTCTGAGACCATCCCTCCTCTGGACTTGGTCAGCTCTCATCTTCCAGGCTTCGGTAGTCCAGCATCCCTGGGGGGCACCCATGGCAATACAGGGCCATGTGCAAGTGGGGCTACCTCAGCCTTTGCTACCACTGAGGCAAAAGCAGCAAGTGTTAAATAAATGTTAGCTGTGTGCCCAGCACTGAGCTCAGTGAGTCCTGGCCATCTTCTCATAGTTTGAGAGGTTTCAAAACAGAGAAGGAAAAGGTTAAAGCCCAAAAGATTTTATGTGTTTTTCCCTCAGATAGTTGACAGGCTTTCACCATATTTCTTGGCATTGGTTTATCCCATCTGAGTCTCTGATCGTCATTGATTTGAAGTTGGTGCAGATAGTCCAGAGACAGTACCACACAATGTCAAAGCAGGCTAACGCTACAGGCAGCCCTGTCTGTGTTCAAAGCTCAGCTCCATTGCTTAGAGCTGTGGATGTGTGCAAACAAATTACTGGTACCTTAGTGCTATCAGCTGTCACACTGAAATAACGGAGCAGAATCCACCTCAGAGAGCTGCTGTACACTTTACTCTGCCCGTGACAAACATGCCAATGTTTGCCATCAGCATCAGAAGACAATACAAAATCATGCAAAAGACAGTTCCCCTTGGATGTCAGATGCTGCCTAGATCCTAATACCAGTAAAGACACTTTTTGGAGTCTGATGCCAAAGACATTCACAGATGTGTCATTTATCCACAAAGAAAGGACTGATGAGACTAATGGTACAGAACAGAAGACACAGAGACCAACCCATATAAATACTAGACATTATCTCATACTAGACAAAGGTACCAAAAACGTAACATTGGAGAAAAGATAGCTTCTTCAACAAATGGTGCTGGGAAAACTGGAAATCCATATGCAGCAAAATGAAACTAAACCTCTATCTCTCACCATGCACAAAACTCAACTCAAAGTGGATCAAGGACCTAGGATTTAGACCAGAGATCCTACACCTAATAGAAGAAAAAAAAGGCCTAAATCTCCATCATGTCGTATTAGGCCCTGACTTCCTTAACAAGACTCTTAAAGCACAAGAAATAAAATCAAGAATCAATAAATGGGATGGTTTCAAACTAAAAAGCTTCTTCTCAGCAAAAGAAACAATGAGGTGAACAGAGAGCCTAGACTTGAGGAGCAAATTTTTGCCACACACATATCACATAGAGCACAATCTCCAGGATATATAAAGAACTCAAAAAACTTGACATCAGGGGCTGTGGCTGAGGCTCAGTGGTAGAGTGCTTGCCTGGCACACATGAGGCATGGGGTTCAATCCTCAGCACCACATAAAAATAAAAGTATTATGTCCACCTACAACTAAAAAAAATACACTTAAAAAAAAAAACTTGACACCAAAAATAAAAACAATGCAACCCAATCAATAAATGGGCCAAGGAACTGAACAAACACTTCTCAGAAGAGGATATATAATCAATCAACAAACATATGAAAAAATGTTCAACAGCTCTAGCATTTAGAGAAATGCAAATCAAAACTACTCTGAGATTTCACCTCAATTCAGTCAGAATAGCAGCTATTAAGAATACAAACAATAAAAAGTGTTGGCGAGGATGTGGAAAAAAGGGCACACTCTCACATTACTGGTGGGACTGCAAATTGGTATAACCAATCTGGAAAGCAGTATGGAGATTCCTTGGAAAACTGGGAATGGAACCACCATTTGACCCAGCTATCCTACTCCTTGTTTTATATCCAAAGGACTTAAAAACAGCATACCACAAGGACACAGCCACATCAGTGTTTATGGCAGCACAATTCACAATAGCTAAATTATGGAACCAACTTAGATGCCCTTCAATAGATGAATGCATAAAGAAACTGTGGTACATATACACAATGGAATATAATTCATCATTAAAAGAGAATAAAATTATGGCATTTGCAGGTAAATGGATGGAATTGGAGAATATCATGCTAAGCGAAATAAGCCAATCTCAAAAAAAAAAAAAAAGAAAAGAAAACAGGTCCCAGGGATGGGGATGTAGCTCAATTAGTAGAGTGCTTGCCTTGCATATATAAGGCCCTGGGTTCAATCCCCAGCACCACAAAGAAAGAAGAAAAAAAAAAAAAAAAAAACAGAGGCTGAATGTTTTCTCTGATAAGTGGATGCTATTCCATATTGGGGGGCAGGGGGTGCATGGGATAAGTGGAGAAACTTTGAATGGGTCAAAATGGAGGGGAGGAGGGGGCAAAGGGGTAGGAAAGACAGTGGAATGAGACAGACATCATTACCCTGGGTACATGTATGATTGCACGAAAGGCGTGACTCTACTTCATGCACAACCAGAGAAGTGAAAAATTCTGCTTCATAGTATACAATGAATCAAAGAGCTTTTACTGTCATGTATAACTTATTATAACTACAAATAAATAAATTTAAAAGAAAGAAAGAAAGGACGGAAGGAAGGGAGGGAGGGAGGGACTGATGGCTGGGATCTCCAGGCCCTTTCCTTAGAGTTCCCCAAAGAGAAGTTCTAGCTCCTGTACTGCATTTCTCTGAAGTACTGCTGAAGGGCACACTTAGAGAAAGACATGCAAAAGCAACACAGCCAACACCACCATCATGTTGATTCTGAACTTCAATTTCTGCAGAATTTGTTCATCTTAGGATATAAACCAATTTGAGGAGAAATTGAATTTAATAATTAAATAAGTTACTAGGTGCCTAGTTAGGTTCAAGCCATTTCATATTATTCTTAAAACTTGATTTTGGGGGTTGGGTATATAGATCAGTTGGTAGAGTGCTTGCCTAGCATACACAAGGCCCTGGGTTCAATCCCTAGGACAAAAAAAAAAAAAAAAAAAAAAAAAAAAAAACCACCTTTATTTTTGCTGAGTATGCCTGTGATCCCAACAACTCAGGAAGCTAAAACAGGAAAATAGCAAGTTCAAAGCTAGCCTCAGCAACTAAGCAAGACCCTAAGCAAATCAGCCAGATCCTGTCTCAAATTTAAAGAAATAAAAAGGGCTGAGGATGTGGCTCAGTGGTGAAGTACCCCTGGGTTCCATCTCTGGCACCAAAAAAGAAACTTAATTTTTTTTTTTTTTTTTTTTTTTTTGGTGTATATGGGGGCAGGGTACCAGGGGTTGAACTCAGGGGTACTCTACCACTGAGCCACATCCCCAGCCCTATTTTGCATTTTATTTAGAGACAGGGTCTCACTGAGTTGCTCAGTGCCTCACTTTTGCTGAAGCTGGCTTTGAACTTGCGATCCTCCTCCCTCAGCCTCCTGAGCTGCTGGAATTATAGGCATGCACCATCACATCCAGTCTCAAAACAAAACACCGCATTATTTTTCTGCTTCCAAATATTCTTTCCAGATATTAACAAACTAAATAGTTCTTTATTTAAATTTCTTTGTTAGTCCTAACCCTAAAACAATGCAGTTGAAATTTTAATATGAGGTTTTGCTCTAACATAAGAAAACCAGATTATTGCTCAATAAAGAATTTCAACCTAAATGTAGGTAGTGTTTTATGCCAGGTAATTATATTCCAAAGAATCATGAGTAGACTGATGTTTGGACCTAAAAGACACACTCTCATAATTCAAAAATTAACACTTTTTTTTTAGAACTCTGAACATATGGCAAATGCATTTAAATGCAATTCTCTTCCCCTTATGCTATTAGCATTTTTAAAGATGAGGAGGAATCTAGTTTACTGTAGGCAGAATATACACAAATTTGAACAAATGGTTGACTGATCTATTGGGAAGATATAAATAACCTCCCAACATGTAAAGATCCACATGATCTGTTTAAAAATATTACTTGAGGGTGCAGCTCAGTAGTCAAGCACTTGCCTAGAATGCATGAGGCCCTGAGCTCAATCCTTAGCACTGCAACCAATAAATAAATGTGATTTTACTTGGTAGAGTCCTTCTGGTCATAGAGTTTATTTCAGACACAAAGATTTTATTTAAATTCCCCTTCCTAAGAATCTGAGAGAGATTATTTATCAAAATTGTATTCACACGTTTATCTTTTCAAATAGTAAAACTTCTGATTATCAAACAGTAAAATCTAACTCATAAAAGCAGAGAGAATGGTTGCTACCTGGGGCTGGAAGAGGTAGGTGGGTAGAGTAAGATATTGGGAAAAGGATACAAAATTTGTGCTGAGAAATAAAGGCGTGCTGGCACACGCCTATAATCCTATCAGCTCCGGAGACTGAGACAGGAGGATTGCAAGTTCAGGGCCAACCTCAGTAACTTATCAAGGCTCTAAGTAACTTAGCAAGACCTTGTCTCAAAATAAAAATAAATAAACAAAAAGGGCTGGGAATGTGGCTCAGTGGTTAAGCAGCTCTGGCTTCAATCCCTAGTACAAAAAAAAAAAAAGAATTTCAAAAGACCTACTGTGAAGAAAGGTGACTATAGTTAGTAACAATGTATTATATATGTGAAAATCTTCAAAGAGCAAATTTTATGTTTTCTCACCACAAAAAAAAGCGAGGTAAGACATGTTACTTAGCAGTATTTAGCCATTCCACAATGTATACAGCATATATCAGAACATCGTGTTGTACACCATAAATGTTATTTGACCTTCATTTGTTGATTTTAAAATAAGTAAATGAATTTTTAATTTATCGATTGAATCACAAAATGCCAAAAATTGTAAAAGCCTGCAGTAATTATTTTAGTTGAAATGTCTATTTTACAGATAAGGAAATCAAGGGCTAGAAACATTGAATAAATTGGTCCAAATCCGAATACTAGCACAAACTGGGCACAGTGATGCACACCTATAATCCCAGATGTTTGGGAGGCTGAGGCAAAAACATCACAAGTTTGAGGTCAGCCAGGCCAAGACCTTTTTTC
Organism: Spermophilus citellus; assembly: GCF_964194105.1. Lineage (NCBI taxonomy): Eukaryota > Metazoa > Chordata > Mammalia > Rodentia > Sciuridae > Spermophilus > Spermophilus citellus. The sequence goes on from NC_138186.1 coordinate 147,738,106, forward strand.
AAAATAATACTTGAAAAAAGGACTAGAGACGTAGCTCAGTGATAGAGTGCCACTGAATTGAATCAACAGTACAGGAAAAAAAAAAAAAAAAGAAGAAGAAAAGAACAGAACATGGCAGAGGTGAAGCCAGACTCAAGTTTTTCAATTCCCAATATACAAAGCTCTCCTGTCCATCTGCCCATTACAGTGGTCCTCAATTTGCCTGCTCAGAGAACACTGTGGCATTTGTTAAACATCCTAGAGAAAGGCTCAACAGGGTTTTGAAAGGGTCTGGGAATTTTGTTTTGTTTTGTTTACAGTACTAGGGATGAAACCCAGGATCTTGCAATTACTAGGTAAACACTCTACCACTGAAGTACTTCCCCAAACCTTTTTAAATTTTATTTGGAGATAGGGTCTCAATGAACTGCCTAGGATGGTCTCAATTGCAATTATTCTGTCTCAGCCTGGGATTACAGATGTGCACTACCATGCCCTGCTAAGGAATCTCTATTTTTAACATAAGTTCTAGGCAAGTAGGAAACACTGCTTATCTCACACAGCCTCTTTAACTGAATGGTACAACTGCCCACTTAGCTACCATCAGTTTTTGTTAATAAATTTAAGGACTATTCAGGGATTAGAGGTGGGTGGAAGCCACATCCTCACAAACATTCTCTATAGTATGTGGTGTTTCTTTTCTTTTTTTTTTTTTTTTTTTTTTTGGTACTAAGGATTGAACCCAGGGGCACATTTCACCACTAAGCCACAACCCTATCCCTTTCTATTTTTTTATTTTGAGACAAGGTCTCACTAAATTGCTCAGGGTCTCACTAAATTACTGAGGCTGACTTTGAACTTGCAATCCTTCTGTCTCACTCCACCCCACCCCACTCCCAGCCCTGAGTGGCTGGTGTTATAGGCACGCATCCAGATGCAATGTTTCAATGAAATCAAGTCTTATGCCAATTTCACTGGAGAGAAACGTTTATAAGCAGGCACAAAAATAGCCACATAACTTGTTCTTAGAAGTGCAGAGAAGTGGCAGGCCTGGTGGTGCATGCCTGTAATCCCAGCAACTCAGGAGGCTAAGGCAGGAGAACTGTAAATTCAAAGCCAGCCTCAGCAATTAAGTGAGGCCCTATTTAGCAAGATCCTATTTAAAAAAAAAAAAAAGAAGAAGAAGAAGAAGAAGAAGAACAAGAAAAAAGAAAAGATAAAAAGTGCTGGGGATGTGGCTAGTGGTTAAGTGCCCCTGGGTTCAATCCCTAGTACCAAAAAAAGAACAACAACAACAACAGAGAAGTCACTATGCTATCTTTAGAACCCTGACAAATATTTTGCAGAAAAGGTTTGTTCTGAGGAAGCAAAGACATTCTGACATCAGGACTAGCCAAACTTCTAGTTAGGTCGGAGGACAGTCTGTTGTGACTTAACACCTAGAACACTACTCAGAAGTATGAGCCTACTCTTTCAAATTCTCATACCTGTCTATGAAAAGACAGGGCCTATAGGATCTTTCTGCCAACCAGCTATCTTTTTTTGGTGGGGTAGGTTTTGGGTATTGAACCCAGAACCTCACACATACTAAACACATGTCCGCCACTAAGCTACACCCCCAGGTAACCAGTTATCTTGAACAACATATAGCTCACCTCTAAAAACTACACAGTGTTCCAAGGCCATCATGTACAGGTGCACAGGCTGAGCACATACTATGATATGAAGAGGTCCCCATAGTTGTGCAGTACAGCCAACCTCTCTCAACTTGGAACATTTCTGGAATCCATTTTTTGTTGTTTGTTTGGCAGGGGGCACTGAACTCAGGGCACTCTATCATAGAGCTACATCCCATCTTTTTATTTATTTTATTTTGAGATAGGGTTTCTCTAAGTTGCTAAGGCTGGTCTATAACTTGCCTCAGCCTCCCAAGTCACTGGGATCACAGGCATGAGCCACCATTTCTGGCTCACTAATGGACTCCAATAGGGAAAAAAAAATCTGGTTTTCTAAAAACTTTTATTTTTAAGGCAAACAAACCATCTTTTCCTAATCTTTTTCAACAATTACATTTCATTCATCCAGGGAAGCGCTTCAAAGGCTTACAAGGGCTAAGCACAAGCTCTACCACTGAGCTAACCCCCCAAATCCCAGATAGTACATTTAAGGTGAAAAGAGGTTTTGATTCAAAATCAGAAGACTCAAGTCTGTCTTGTATAGACCTATTACCAACTCTAGAACTTCCATTTCTTCCTCTGTAAAGCCTCACTTTTTGTTTGTTTGTTTGTTTGTTTGTTTTTCCCTCTATTATTGAACCCAGGGGCATTCTACTACTGAACTTCTGCCATTTTAACTTTTCTATTTTGAGACAAGTTCTTTCTAAATAGCTGAGACTGGCCTCAAACTTGCATCCCTCCTGCCTCAGCTTCCAGAGTAGCTGGAATTACAAGGGTGTGTCACCATGCTTTTTTAATCATGAAAGAATTGCATGAGAAGTGTTAGTATTAATTATAAAAAGAAATAAATCATGGGGCTAAGAATCTAGGCTCAGTGGTAGAGCACTTGCTTAACATAAAGTCCTGGATTCGATCCCCAGCCCCATGAGAAGGAAAGAAAGAAAAATAAGGGGGCCAGGGGAGACTTAAACTGTAAAACACTGTACTAAGTGCAGAAAGTCAGTACCACATATTGTATGATTCCACTATCCAGACTAGTCAAATCTATAGGGGCAGAAAGTAGATTCACTGTTTGTCTAGGGGTGGAAATGTTAAAAGGAAATGGAGAATAACTGCTAATGAACATGAGACTTTCTTTTGGAATGATGGAAATGTTCTAAAATTGACTGTGGTTACATTGCACAACTCTGAGCATACTAAAAACCACCAAACTGTACACTTTAAGTCGGTGAATTATATAGTGTAATAATTTTATCTCAGTAAAGCTATTTATCTTACACATACATACACACAGATTAAAAATATACATATAAAACAGAAGCCAGGCATGGTGATGCATGCCTATAATCCTAGCATCTCCAGAGGATGAGGCAGGAGGACTACAAGTTCAAAGCCAGTCTCGGCAACTTAGTAAGGCCCTTATCTCAAAATAAAAAATATTTTTATAAAGGGCCGGGATGTGGCTCAGTGGTTAAATGTCCCTGGGTTCAATCCTGGCATCAAAATAAATAAATAGACAAATAAATATATAAATAAATAAACAAACAAGGCTCTTGGGTTCAGTTTGCACTGATTTCTGCATAGCAAAGTCTCTTTTGACTGTTCACAGAGCCCAGATATAACTATTCACATTTCTAGGGGTTGCTACTTTTTTTTTTTCTTTTGGGTACCAAGGATTGAACTCAGGAGTGCTTAACTACTGAGGCACATCCCTAACCCTCTGGGGCAGTCTGGCTGGGCACAAATCAGGAGTCACTCAAGCAGGAACAAACTTTATTTCCCAACTCCCACGAACACGACCCACACACGGCCCTTCCAGGAACACCACACAACAACCGGAACTCCCTCCACCGGAACTCCACCAACCACAGGAACTCTCCAGGAATCCCCGGGAGAGCTCAACCTGAACTCAACGGGGAACTTCCCGAGAACTCAAAAGTAGTGGGCGCCCAAGGCAGCAGGAGCCACCCTATGGCCGGACAGCAGGGGTCCAACACACAACTGAATACACAGCCCACCTCAATCCAGCACCATCCAGCCACAGCAATCACACACAGCCCAACCTAACCATCATCATCCCAATGGCTTGGCGTCACCGCCGCCACCACCACCACCCCTGGCAAAATGCTAGGGGCCATTCCGACTTGGCTGCGGCCCCCAACACCCTCCTTTATATTTTATTTAGAGACAGGGTCTTGCTAAATTGCTTAGGGCCTCACTAAATTGCTGAGACTGGCTTTGAACTTGTTATCCTCCAGCCTCAGCCTCCCAAGCTATGGGGATTACAACATACACCATCACACTAATTTTCAATGAGGCCTTATTTTGTCAGCAAAATTAATGAAGTCTGACTTTTACAGAAAGGAGATTTTGGCAGCTGAGTTCAAAACTTTTAAAATATAGGAAATTAAAGTTTTTTTTTAAAGTAACTGTCTTGCTCACTTAGATTTGCAACAGAAAAATAATAGTATTTTTCCCCCAAGGCTTTTGTAGTTATTCTTCCAGACAAAAAGCACTAAGAAACATTTGTATTAGTTCAGAACAAACATTTATTAAGGTATTACATTCCAGGCACCATTCTATGCTCAAGAAAAACAAAACTGTGGCAATCCTTAGCTTATAATAGTAATGTGTGTCTTTGCCAATTTGTGACAACAACAAAAATCTATTTTGGATGACTTGTTATCCATAATATTTAATAATAAGCTTGATGAAATATTCCTAATAATCATTGAGGCCATGGGCTAGGGATGTGGCTCAAGTGGTAGCATGCTTGCCTGGCTGGGCATCGAACCCAGGATGCTGAGTTCGATCCTCAGCACCACATAAAAATAAAATAAAGATGTTGTGTCCACCGAAAACTGAAAAATAAATATTAAAAAAAAATCATTGAGGCCAGCAGGACTGACCATAGAACCAAAATGTTGTTTGTATATAGCAAAGATAGTCTACACATTTAAAAATCATTTCAATGACATCTTATATTACAGAAGAACCCCATCAACCAGTGATTGTGCTGTCCTGCCCCCTGGCTTTTGGGAAGCTAGCTGGAACATCACTTGCTCCGAGGGAGATCTTTTATGAAATGTATCTACACTTTGTTCTCTATTTGGACCTAAAGGGAAGCTTCATAAGCAGTGGGACAGCAGGCAGGTCAATCTGAAGGTTGGGGTCTAAAAGGGATGTACTATTCATCATCTCTTAATCCAGGGTGAAACACTCCAACTCTTTTGGCCTGGATTTCCTCTCTGGTTAGGTGTTCGTGAAACAGATGAATGGCCTTCACAGTCAATTCCAAGTCTAAGAATCTAGATGTCCACACATACTAATGGAGTGTATTATTCTGAAGACCTGCCTAAAACAAGACTAAAATAACTTCAAATTGTAACTTTTACTCAGGAATAGGTTTGAAGCATTGTTTTTAAAGAATCCTAACAGATGCTAAATAGAAAGAATGAATAGGCAGTTCTTTGCTTTCTGGCTTATAAAAAAGCATGCAAAGGTAGGGAAAAAACCCACAAAAACTAATAATGTCTTTATAGTTCAGCTTTCTTCTGTATATGCACTTATACTCTTAGGCATAATTATATTCAATAAAAGCCTTCTTCTGTGATCATAAAAAAAATGATTAGCCAGGGTTTCTGGTATAAAATCAAAGCCATTTAAGATTCAACTTATTAAAAGTTTTGAAATGAATTATTTCAGTCATTATAATAAGAACAACCTTAGTTAACTTAGAGAATTTAGGTAATTTCTGGTTATGGACACGTAGCCCACTAAGACTTATGCACATAAAGGAGAGAAAAGTCATATATTTAAATGCAAAACAAAACTAACAAAGCAGTTCTTGACCTTCAGGAATTTTTCTTGGTTCTGCTTTCCTTCCCACCTTGGCCCACCCACCCCACCCTCTTCTTAGAGATACTGGGGATTAAATCCAGGGACTGGGTTTGCACAAGCTAATTGAGCACTCTGCCACTGAGTTAAACCCACAGCCCATTGCTTTTTTGTTTGTTTTTGGTATTATTTTGTTTAAAGATATTAACTGGCAGAACACAGTGGCACAGGCCTGTAATCCCTGCTATTGGGGAGACTGAGACAGGAGGATCTCAAGTCCTCCTGCCTCAGCAAACTGGCCAGCCTCAGCAAACTGGAGGCCAGACTGGACAACAGTAAGACTGTCTCAAAATACAAAACTAAAAAATGTTTTTAAAAAAGCACTAGGGATTTAGCTCTGTGGTAAAGTGTCCCTGAGTTCAATCCTCAATAACAAAGAAAACAAAAAAAGGGCTGGGGAGCTGGGTACAGTGATCTCAGTGACTCAGGAGGCAGAGGCAGAAGGATCACAAATTCAATGCCAGCATGGGCAATTCAGCAAGACCCTGTTTCCAACTTTTAAAAGTGGGCAAAGGGGTGAGGGGGTGGCTGGGAGGTAGCTCAGTGGTAGAGAACACCTGGGTTCAATTCTTAGTACTGCCAAAAATAAAAATAAAAAATAAAGATCTTAATTGGCTTTCTTTTCTGATTCTAGAATCAGGCAACACTTCATTCCATTAAATAGAATGTGCTTCCTCTTGTTTTTAATTCCCACAATAGATTAGTTCATCCAGTAGTCAGATTTGCTTCATCACATTGTTGGTCAAGGGTGAAATTCTCATTCACCCATGTACACACATCCTACAGAAAAGACATAGAAGCAACTAATGATCGCCATGTTGACTGTGACATTCCTCTAGGACAATACATCCTTATGCACAGGTCATTATTCACATTAGATAGATATATTCTGATTGCGTCCAACTTCGTGAGATCACTGATTCCCATCCTCATCTCCTCCCACTCACCTAGGTTAGGAGCTGTCCACAATTTATAAGAATATGTTGACAGCACAATCAAAGAGGTGAACTATAAAAATGTAAGACCATAACATAACTGGACAACTTGGAGAAAGATGGTATTATAGCAAGCAATCTTACTGGAATTAACTTATTGAAAGTTTGAACTCTTAGGCTGTAGAGTAGTTAAAATATAGGGCTGGGGCTGTAGCTCAGTTGCAGAGCGCTTGCCTAGCATGCATGAGACACTGGGTTCAATTTTAAAATTTAAAAAAATATATATATATACACCTAAGTTTTTCTAGCAAGTTGGAAAACAAGCTATTCAAGATTGCTTATGAAGTGATTCTAAGTGAGGCAATATTTCATCCTGAGCTGCTGAAATCTAGGCGTTACACCAGTATCTCCCCTCCACCCTACAATCCATCAACCATCTCCAGTTTACACTCAGGATTATGACCAAGTCCACGAACATAAAAGGGAGAAACCAAATAGACATCACACAAAGTTTCTCTGCTTTGAGACAGCAGGAAATTCCAGTTGCTTCATTCACCAGAGCCAGTTAAGCTGCTGAGATGAAATGGGTGTTTAGGGAGATCACTGTGTCAGGACATAGACTTGATTTTCAGGGTTGGAGGAGGCCAGACAAAGATGAATGAACAGAGTCTCAGCTCAAGGTCAAGATCCTCTGAATCACAAAGAGCTGATGGGTCACAGTCTGGGAGAGGAAACAAAATTCAGGGCCAATAGGAAAAAAACCTGAACTAAAAAATCTACAGTTTCGTTTGTAGGTAAGAACACAGGTACAACACGCGGCTAGGCAGAAAGGTAACAAGCAGACTCAATGCTTGCTGAGATCCCCCGACTTTTCCAAAAAGATCCTCCAGAAGTCTAAAGAATGTATATCCATGTCAGTGTTCTACCCTTGCTTCTCAAATGGGCTACCTTCTTCCCCTGCCACTTTCCCATGGTTGCTCCTCTGTATACAGCACCCGCGGCTCTTCTCTCACTGAGAGAGAGGAGAGAACAGCCCAATTGTCACACTCCGCGCCCATTCCACCAAGGTAGCCAAGAATCTCCCAGAAGCCGAGAAACCTAGGGTGCCACACGCGCCTGCTACCTACGTTGCCTCCCTCTCGGGTCAGCCCCCACCCGAGAACCCTACACTCGCGGGGCTCCTGGCTCACACAGCGGCCCCAGAGCCGAACCCGCGCCGCCAGGGGGCAGCAGGGAGCATCTGGCCGCGCCTCCCGCCGCGTTCCCCTCCCCCGACCCGCCGGCCACTCACGGATTTTCACTCGGCGGTGGTCCAGGCGCGAGGCGGCGGCGTGCAGGGCGTCGAGGCGGCGGTGCAACTCAGCTGTGCGGTGGCCCAACGCGGCTGCCTGGCCCTCGAGCTCGCCGAAGATGTCTCCGGCGCAGCGCGACAGGTCGGCCAGCTGCGCCAGCAGGCAGACTAGGGCATGCGAGCTGACCTGCTCCAGCGAGGGGAAGAGTGGCGCGCCCGCGGCCCCGGCCTCCGCCAACTCGGGCCGGCGCAACCGCGCGGGCTCCACGGTCCTCTGGTGGAAGGGCATGGCGCGAGGCGGGGGGCGGCTCCGGCCGGCGGCGCCGCGGGCCGCCCCGGGCGAGCGCAGCCCTTAATCCGCCCCCCGTCGGCGCGGGGCGCGAGTCTGCATGCAACACAAAGAAAGGTCCCCGGCAGCGGCTGGGCGCCGAGGGGAAGCTCCGCGGCTCCTGCCGGCGGGGAAGAGGCTGGGCAGGAAGGACGCACCGACAGACTAGCGGACTCGCGGGCGGGCAGTAGCCCAGGAAAGGGATCGGGGGTCCAAGCCGCCCGGCGCCTGGTGGCGTCCTCCCACCAGCCGGGATTGCCCTGCCGCACAGCGAAAGGAAGTTCCCGGAGCAGCTCCCGAGCGGGCGGCAGTGGCCGCGGCGGCGAGTGGAGCCGGGAGTCCCGCTGAAGTTTGCAGGCAGGCAGGAAAGAGCCGGTGGCTCCTTCCCTCCCTCCCGATTGGAGAGGGAGGAGGAAGCGGGGGAAGTGCCGCCGACACCGGGCGAGAGGGAGGGGAGGCAAAAGAAAGGAAAGGGGGAGGAGAAAAGGGCCGGCCCGGGGAACCACCTGCGGCTCCCGCGGCCGCCGCGCCCAGCGCCTGCGGGCGGTGGCAGCCCGGGTGCCTCAGCGCACCCTGCCGGGGCCCGCACGGCCACACAGTCCCGGAGCTCCCACGTCGCCGCCCACCCCTCTTCGAAGCCCAAGGGCGGTGGGCCAGAGCCTCCGCCCGTCCCCCAGGCTGGGGTGGAGCGCTGCGCGGGCGCCACGGAGGCGGAGGCGCTGGGACCGCTCCGGCTGCTCACCTGCGCTCCTGCCGCTTGGTAGCTGTGAGTCAGGCGCGCCCCGCCCCACGGGGAACGCCCCAGGCCCTGTCTGGGTCCCACTGGTCTCTCCCCTGGAAAGTGACCAAGGTTTCTGGGCCATTTCGGTGGGCTTGAGAAAAGACGTATTAAATCATCCTGTGGCCAGTGATTCTGTAGCCAACCAGGAGTCCTAGTCCCAGTTGGAAAAAGCATCGGAAGTCCTCTTCAGAGAGCTTGAGGCTTCCTACCCCTCCAACTGGAAAAGTCCTGGCTGATGTGTGCCTAATCTGTTTCTTTACCCAAGCACGAGAGTTGGCCAGCGGGGTACCAAAACCTAGATTGCTGAATTCGGGGCCTGGAAGACTGTTAAACTAAATGCTGTTGAGATGGTGGTCATGGGACACCCAGCTAACTCAAACCTTCTGGTAAGAAGTATTTGAGGAGACTGGGTCCAATATCCCGAAGCGAAAATCCCACTGGCCTCATCGCTATGTTTGCTCAGAAAAGGAATCTCAGTTCTTTGGTTTCTTGCCCCGCAACTGACCCTCATTGCTGTACTGTTACATGGCCCTTTGAGGATCAGTCTCCCAGAGTGGTGCTGATTGTAAAATATGTAAGTGTATTCCTTCTCTCGGGCGCAGGAGCAATGCAAGGCAGATGCACTTGAGGAGAGCTCCACTGAATAAAATTGAGCAGTCAGAATGTATTTTTATTTATTTATTATTTGTTTTTGCACTTTCCCTCTTGCATGGTTGCTATTACAATATGCATCAGTAATAATCTAATACCACCTACTGGGATCATCTTCAGGGTTGTTAATGAAGCACAAAGGAACTGCTGCAGTGGGTGAAAAAAATGCTTTGAAATTTGCAGAGTGCTTTGAAACATTGTATGAACATCAGCAACAGTATGAAAGTGTGCTTATTCCTCAAGAAATATGTGTTGAGTGTCTGTGTAACTGCCCAAAGAAAAGGTAACATGCAACTGGTCCTGGTGGCCTATGCAGGTAATTCCAGTGACACCGGAGGCTGAAGCAGGAGGATCCCAAGTTTTCTGGGTAACTGAGGGACATCTTGTATCAAAAATTAAAAATAAAAATGGCTGGGGATGTAGCTCATGGTAAACTGCCCCTGGTTCAGTCCCCACTACCAAGAAATCATCCCTGCCATCCGGACACTCCCAGTCTAGTAGCAGACCTGCATACTATTTTACAATTACGTACAATATAACTTGCAGATTAAAGTGTGCAATTCAGTGTTTTTAGTATATTCACATTTTATGCATACATCAACACAATCTATTTTGGAACATTTCACACCCCCTCCAAAAAAAATTTAATTCTCCCCTTACCTTCTACTACTCTTCACTAGCCATATACAAACCTTTAGGTATCTTTATATATCTACCTGTTCTAGACATATCAATGAAATCAAACAATCTTTTGTGGCTTCTTTTACAGTGTAATGTTTTCAATATTTATTCATGGTATAGCTCTTCAGTTCTATTTTATGACTAAATAATATCTCTTTTGTATGGATATCAAATTTTGTTGATCCACTCAGTTGATGGCCAGTTTGGTTTTTACTTACTAGACATGAGTAATGCTGCTGTGAATATTCATGTACAGAATATTGTGGACATGTTTTCATTTCTCTTGGTTATATACCTAGGAGTAGAATCATGGGATCATATGGCAATTCTATGATTAAGCTTATGAAGAAGTCCAGACTATTTTCTAAAGTAATGGCCCAGTTTATATTCCTACAAGCAATGACTGAGGGCTCCAGTTTTTCTACTTCCTTACCAACACTTGTTATTATTTCTCTTTTTTTTATTACAGCCATTCTCCTGGGTGTGATTGTTTTGATTTGCATTTCCTTGATCACTTAAGATACTGAGCATCCTTTTCGTGTGTAGTATTGGCCACTTGTTTATCTTTAAAAAAAGATATACTCAAAATAAATGTCTGCTCAGATTTTTTACTCATTTTCAAAATCAGATCACTGTCTTTTTATCATTAAGATGTAATCAATTTTTTATATATTCTAGATACATGTCCTTTGCCATGTATAACATTTACTTGATAAATTACTTTGTTGTAGTTAAATTAAGCATTTTTTCTTTAGTTTATTCATTCTGAACTGGAGGTGTAGCTCAGTGGTACAGTGCATGCCTAGCATGTTCAAGGTCCTGGATTCATCCCCAGGCACAGCCAAAAATAAAAAATAAAAAAGGAAAAAAGATCTGTTCAGTAAGGACAGGTCTTCCTCTTCCACCTACATGACAACATGAGCAGACCCATCAGTTTCTTCTCTCTCAAGTAATAGAACATCCTACTTTTAGTTTCCCACTTCCCAGCAGGGCCCTTCTGTGGGCAGAATTATAGGCAAGGAGCTTGTTCCCACTCCCTCTCATGTTTTCCCAGCCAGTATGCTACCACAGTATGGGAAAGGAGGAAAGTTTATACTGGACTGGAGTACTGGAATGGTACTCTGATAAAATGGTATCATACCTGCTGGGTTTACGGGCATGATGTTTCAAACAGACAGACACTTTCAAATCCCTCACTGGGAATGTTTGGCCACAGGCAATGAATTTTCTCTATTTCTTCTACCCCAACCTTGGTTTTCCTTCCATCCACTCCTCATGGCTGCTTGCTATTGACATCCTATCAATCCTCCAGTAAGACTTTTTAGGAAGGATCTCTTTTAAAATGATTTCAGGTCAGCTAGGGGTACAACTGTAATCCCAGCTACTCAGGAGGCTGAGGCAAGAGACCATAAGTTCAAGGCCCATCTCAGTATCTTAGGGAGACCCTATCTCAAAATTCCAAAAACAAACCCACCTGTTTTAAAAGCACTGAAGATGTAGCTGAGTGGTAAAGCACCCCTGTGTTCAATTCTATATGTGTATATATACTGTATGTATATGTGCATGCATATATATATATATATAATCAATCTCAGGCCAACCTTCTTAGTGTGGATTCCTTATATATTCTCTGAGGGTCATGTAACTTAGAAAGACTGGTTGAAAGACAAGACACCACCTTGCAAGCATAGCCCTCCTCTCTGCTGCCATGGAGTGCTTTCCTCAAGTGGAAGTTGGCACCAATCTAGTGTGGTCAGGAGCATCCAACAAGCTTTCAGAGGCCTAGAGAAAACCCTCTGCCATGATTTGGATATGACTTGAGTGTACTCCACCCCAAGTCTTCATGTGTAGAAATTTTAATCTATGATGTTTAGAGGTGAGGCCTTTGGAAGATGATTGGGGTAAGATATGGGCATTTGGATAAAGCCCCCATTATTGAATCCAAGTGGCTTTATGAAAGTGAGACCTAAAGAGACACACATATACTCCCTGTCTCTTGCCATGTGATGCCTTGTGCCACCTCAGGACTCTGCTAGCAAAAAGTGTTCAGTAGGGCTAGACTAGTTATGGAATGACCTGTGAGAAGAATATCCTTGAACAAAACACATGCAGTGTGCAGGCAGGACTCATAGTGTAGCTCTGTCCAAACAAATCCTCAAAAAGCCCTCCTTGATCTTTAGCCACTTAACTTCTTTGTACTTTTTGGAATGAGTGTCTACCCAATCCTCAACAATTTACTTTGAAATTTTTATACTGCAATCTTCATAATTGATTTTGGTATCAGTTATGTGTCTTGTCTTATATACCAATCACAACTTTTTATTCAACATCCCTTCAAGTAATATGTAAAGCAGAACTAAAACATACCAACCTATTTCAAGAAAATTTTTCCATTTATTATTAAGTGGTTGGGCTCTGTCCAATGACATGATTGATCTCAGCTCAAAAGCCATTGGAGCCCTAAGATCCTAAGCACCAAGCAGATGTGAGATGTGACCAGTAATCTGCATTCTAAGTTCTCCATTCACATACCTGAAGAGAGCATAAGAAATTCTATGAAATCAATTCCAAGGCCAAAGTTCTAAAGAGAGAGAGAGAGAGAGAGAGAGAGAGAGAGACTCCAAAAACAATTAAAAGTACAGACAGAGTATATGTTATGGTTTAGATATCAGGTGTCCCCCAAAAAACTCACATGTTTTTTGCAAGAACATTTAGAGGTGAAATAATTGGATTATGAGAGCCTTAACCCAGTCAGTGTTAATTCCCTGACAGGGATTAACTGAGAGGATGAGTAGGGTATAGATGCAGGAAGGGGGTCATTGGGGGTGTGCCTTTGGGGTATATATTTTATATAAGTGGAGTCTCTCTGCTTTCTGATCATCATGTGAGCTACTTCCCTCCACCAAACTTCTGCCATGATATTCTGCCTCACCTTGAGTCCCAAGGAATGGAGTCAGTGTCTATGGACTGAGACCCCTGAAACCATGAGCCCCCAAAATAAATTTTTCCTCTTCTAAAATTGATCTTGTTGGCTTTTTTTCAATCATAGCAGCAAAAGGGCTCACTAAAACAGTATACATCTTCCAAACTTTGATATATAGTAAAAACTGGTACTGTACTTTTTAAAAAAGTCTAATGGTCCCACTATTATGTGTAATTATAAGGCACCAATTTAAAAAAGGTTAAAAGTCTAAGTATCATCTAACCTACTAGGGGATAAAAGCCATAAGTTATCATGATGTGAAAACTTACAATAGGCCCAGTGGAGAGTGCCATGTAACATCCTTCTGCCCAGGAAGTACTGTGGCCTGTGAACCAGATTGGCCAAGGGACAGAAACCTCTGTCCAGTCTAGAGACTTTGATAAACCAGCGTCTTTTCTGTTTTTTAGACACTGACAGGCAAGTAGTAATTTTTCCCCAGATTAATAATAGCTCTGGTCCTTGATAGATCTTCTTAAAATGCAAATCTGATTGTGTCCCTCCCCAGCTCAAAAACTTCCAAAGCTTTTCAACTTTAAGGTTTTTTATTTGTTTTTGTTTTTTAAATTGCCTTTAGGATTAGTCCTAAAGAGCTGAGTGGCCACAAAGCTGAGGCCAGGAGAATGTGGTCCCTGCCGCCTGGTTTCCTGTCTCCCCTCTTCTTCCTCTAACTGCCTCATCTGCCTCCTTATGTTCCAGGTCATACAGATTCCATGTTTTCTTCACTGAGAACATTCTCTCTTCCGTCTTCTCCATTCAGTTGATTCTTCATGTTTTGGCTCAAATCTCACTTCCTTGAAATTTCCATCACCTCCCAGGCCAGAACAGGTCTCCTTATCATAGAACACTGAACTGCTAAACATATGAGAGTTTGTGTTTACATGTTTGTATGATTTTGTGTTAATATTAATCAGGGTCCTGAAAAGAAATAGATCAACTCAGATGGTTCAACTATGAGAACTGAGTGAAAAGACACCAAACCTAGATTCTGGGTGCCCAGAAACTAGCAACAACAGCAAGCTATTAACACCCCTGGGTTGAAAGGGTGTGAGGGAGCACCACTAGATGCCCCTCCGTGACTGGAACACTCATCTGATAACAGCTGAGTATACTAGGCCAACAGTTCTCAGCCAAATTGGTTTCTGGAACCTGTCCTCCACTAAAGGGAACTTCAGCACTCAAGGGCACACTTCCTTCCCCAAGGGCAACAGCCAGCACGCAAGACTGGTAGAGGTATAAGGGTCCAGCTCATTTGCCCCAAGTCAGGACAACCAACTACGGAGCCATCCCAGCCATCTGCTCAGTAAGATCTTCCCCTCACTCCCCTACCTCAGGAGGTCATTCCAAGAGCACTTCCCTGCAAACCTTGGACAGGGGAAGACTCAGAGACTGCTTCTAGAGAAGGGGCCTAGGGGAAAAATGTATCATCACCTAAGTCCAGTAAGAGAAGCATTTTGAGCATGGAAGGAGTCAGGGAGAAATACAGAAAGAAGTCTCCCCTCTCTACCTTTCCACCTCCAGCTATGCCTCCCATTAGAGGAAGCCACTGGGTAACATAAATTCAAAGGAAAATCCTCCTGGAGTAGAATCAAAATAATTCAAAGGTAAATTCTCCTGGATTGTTGTGAAACTGGGGATTTAACCTAGGGAAACTCTACCACTGAATTATACCCCTAGGTCCCATCTCTCCATTCTTTTTCCTCTGGACAGAGAATCTTGCTAAATTGTCCACATGAATTTATAATCCTTTTGTCTCAGCCTCCCAAGTCACTGAGATTATAGGTGTGCACTACTGCACCTGGCCTCAGCATCTATTTTTGCTATTCCCTCCAACATTAGTTAGACATGGGAAACATCCTTGGCACATCATGACATGATGTCATATTCTGAGAACAACCAAAATCATCATGTTGAATACCTTCGGTACTTCATATTGAATACCAGGAGATGAAGAAGTATGAAAAAAATCACTTAGCATAAGTTATATTTTGGGGATCAAAGCCAATCATCAGAATTCCTTTCTTCGTCACCAGTTGAAGAAATCCATGTTCTCTTTTCCACCCACCTCATCAGCACCTATTGAGACAAACTAAACCTTTATTCCTACAAGATATGAATCTTAGGACAATTTTTCATCATCTTTTAGAGAAATGACCAAATTTCTCGTAAGTAATCTACCAGTGCATACAGTATCAAAAGCTCCCCGATAACTAATCAATGGGACCATGCCATATTCTCTAGCGAAAGGCTCTTGCCTTTCATGTTAACAAAAATCTTTCAATCAAAAGCCAGGAAACTGAGTGATGTTACATAAATCAATCTTCTCAGGCATGAAGTATTAGGTAGGTGGAAAAAGCAGCAAGCTGTAGATAACCAGCTGCCATGAGGGAGAGTGGGCCCAGGAGGAAGGGTTTGCCAAGTATCTACAATATGGAAAAGATCATAAATGAGTTGTGACTATAGTAAGTTAGCACTTGCCTAGCATGTGTGAAGCACTGGGTTCGATTCTCAGTACCACAGATAAATAAATAAAATAAAGATCTATCAACAACTAAAAAATATTTTTAAAAAATAAAATAAAAAATAAAGGTATTGTGTTCATCTACAAAATTCCCCTAATTATCCATGAAACTTACAAAGAACAAGGACAAAGAGCAAAGAAAACCTAAAGTAGAACAAAATCAAAAAACATTTCTTCCAGTCAATTTCACCAACACCTTATTAAGAAGGAATTGGAAGTACCAGGATTATAGTTCATATTTTTTTAGCATGTTTCTTTCACATTTAGGCTTTGGTTAATTGGTTGGTAAATGGCTTCTGGTTCATTCCATCCTATGAATTACTCCCTGCAGAGCTGTTTCTACCCAGTAGCCATTTAAAAATTCAGCTGCCTTTGTCAACTGACAATACTCAAAACAACTTATAAACCCATTATTTCTGTGAATAATGTTTAGAGAACTTTCTTTTAAAAGTGATGTTAGGGCCAAGCAGGGTGGCACATGCCTATAATCCCAGCAGCTTGGGAGGCTGAGGTGGGAAGATCACGAGTTCAAAGCCAGCCTCAGAAAAAGTGAGGCACTAAGCAATTCAGTGAGACCCTGTCTCTAACTAAAATACAAAATAGGACTGGGGATGTGGCTCAGTGGTTGAGTGCCCCTGAGTTCAATCCCTGGTACCAAAATTTAAAAAAGTAGTGTTAGGGAGGGAGATCCTGCCCGCCGCATGCCACTGTGGCCCAGAGTTTGGGGGAGAGCCACCCCCAGCCCATGAGGAGAGCCACCCATGCTGGGGTTCCTTATTCACCAAAGCGTGGCTCTACAGCCCAACATCAGGAAACATACAGGCTTGAGGCTGACACACCATGAAACTGGGATAGCACAGCTTATATCAAGGGACAATAATAAGGACCTGGTAAGATGTCACCAAGGTCCCTGTGGGCCTGGTGGCACCAGAGGTTTCTCTACTGGGGTGCTACAGTTATCCTGTTGCTGAGGTAACAGGGAGTCTTGCATACCTACTCTTGTTTCTCTTACTAACAGCCAACTTCTTAGGATTACCCTTCTCACTAGTCATATAATCTAATACCTCCATATTCTCACATCCTACCTAATAAACATCTCAGCCAACCCCCCAGTACTCCCCCTTCCACCATCAGAAACTATAAACCATTATGCAAACCTATTGACTATATGGTAGAAGATAACCAAACTCCTGATTTCTGATTATAGTAACAAAACTGTAAATGTAAAAATAAATGCTAACTGCTTCTACCTGGCTGCATGTTGGGTACATTGAATGCTGTAATATTGATCTCTCCCTTAAAAGTGAGGTATTGGTAACCTGTAGGGACACTATAAGACAATAGGGCAGAAGCTGTAATACCTCATATCTACACTGCAAGAGAGGGAAACACAGACATCATGAAAAAACAAGGAAGAAAAGGCCCCAAACAAACCAAGATACAACAACAATAGAATCCATAGATAGCACAGTAGGTGAAATGTCAGAGAAGGAGTTTAGAATATACATAACTAAAATGATTTGGAATTAGAGAATGACCTAAGTGAGCAGATACAGGCAAATATTGATTACTCCAACAAAGAGATAAGAGAACAAATTCAGGTGACCATTGATCACACCAACAAAGGGATAAGAGAGCAAATACAGGTTGCAAGAGATTACTTCAAGAAAGAGATAGAGATATTGGAGAAAAAAAAACCAGAAATCCTCAAAATGAAAGAAACAATAAGCCAATTAAAAAACTCGATAGCACAACCAACAGACTAGATCACTTGGAAGACAGGACTTCAGACAATGAAGACAAAATATACAGTCTTGAAAATAAAGTTGACCTCACAATAAAGATGACCATAACAGAACATCCAAGAATTATGGGATACCATCAAAATACCAAATTTAAGATTTATTGGTATAGAGGAAGGTTCAGAGATTCAAACCAAAGGAATGCACAATCTCTTCAATGAAATAATATCAGAAAATTTCCCAAGGATGAAGAATGAATTGGAAAATCAAATACTAGAGGCCTATAGAACACCAAATGCACAAAATTACAACAGATCTACACCAAGACACATTATAGGGTTCATCCCAGGGATTCAAGGTTGGTTCAACATATGGAAATCAATAAATGTAATTCATCACATCAATAGACTCAAAGATAAAAACCATATGATCATCTCAATAGATGCTGAGAAAGCATTTGATAAAATACAGCATCACGTCTTGTTCAGAACACTAGAAAAACTAGGGATAACAGGAACATACCTCAACATTGTAAAGAATATCTATGCTAAGCCCCTAGCCAACATCATTCTAAATGGAGAAAGATTGAAAACATTCCCTTTCAATTTCAAAGTTTCAAAACTGGAACATCCCTTTCCAGTTTCAAAACTGGAATAAGACAGGGATGCCCTTTATCACCATTTCTATTTAACCTAGTTCTTGAAACTCTAGCCAGTGAAATCAGACAGATGAAAGAAATTAAAGGGATATATAATAGGAAAAGAACTCAATTTATTACTATTTGCATATGATATGATTCTATACCTAGAAGATACAACATTCCACCAGAAATCTCCTAAACTAATAAACGAATTCAGCAAAGTAGTTGGATATAAAATCAACACCCATAAATCAAAGGCATTTCTGTACATCAGTGACAAATCCACTGAAAGAGAAACTAGAAAAACCACCCCATTTACAATAGCCTCAAAAAAAAAAAAAAAAAAAACCCTTGGGAATAAACTTAATGAAAGAGGTGAAAGACCTCTACAATGAAAACTACAATATGCTAAAGAAATAAACTAAAGAATACCTTAGAAGATGAAAAGATCTACCTTGTTCTTGGACAGGCAGAATTAATATTGTCAAAATGACCATACTACCAAAAGCACTATACAGATTCAATGCAATCCCAATCAAAATCCCAATAATATTCATTATAGAAATAGAAAAAGCAATCATGAAATTCTTCTGGAAAAATAAGAGACCCAGAATAGTCAAAGCAATCTTTAGCAAGAAGAGTGAAGCTGGTGGCATTATTATTCTAGACCTTAAACTATACTACAGAGCAATAGTAAAAAAATAAAAAATAAAAATAAAAATAAATAATAAAAAAACAGCATGGTATTGGCACCAAAATAGACATGTAGACCAATGGTACAGAATAAAGGACACAGAGTCTAACCCACATAACTACAGTTATCCCATACTACAAAAGGCACCAAAAACATACAGTGGAGAAAAGGTAACCTCTTCAACAAATGGTGCTGGGAGAACATATGCAACAAAATCAAACTAAACCCCTATCTCTCACCATGCACAAAACTCAACTCAAAGTAGGTCAAGGACCTAGGAATTAGTCCAGAGACCCTGTGCCTAACTGAGGAAAAAGTAAGTCCAAATCTTTATCATGTCAGATTAGGCCCGAACTTCCTTAACAAGACTCCTAAAGCGCAAAAATTAAAACCAAGAATCAATAAATGGGGTGGATTCAAACTAAAAAGCTTCTTCTCAGCAAAAGAAGCAACCAGTGAGGTGAATAGCCTACAGATGGGAGCAAATCTTTACCGCAAGCACATCAGATAGAGCACTAACCTCTCTAGGACATATAAAGCACTCAAAAACATTAACACCAAAACAAACAAACAAAACAAAACAAATAACCCAGTCAATAAAATGGGCCAAGGAACTGAATAGACACTTCTCAGAAGAAGAAATACAGTCAATCAACAAACATATGAAAAAATGTTCAACATCTAGCAATTAGAGAAATGCAAATCAAAACTACTCTAAGATTTCATCTCACTCCATCAGAATGGCAGCTATCAAGAATACAAACAACAATAAGTGTTGGTGAGGAAGTAGAGGGAAAAGGTACACTTATACATTGCTGGTGGGACTGCAAATTGGTGCAGCCAATATGGAAAGCAGTATGGAGATTCCTTGGAAAACTTGGAATGGAATCACCATTTGACACAGCTATCCCACTCCTCAGGTTTATTATACCCCAAAGACTTAAAAACAGCATACTACAGGGACACAGCCAAATCAATGTTTATAGCAATAAAATTCACAATAGCTAAATTGTGGAACCAATCCAGATGCCCTTCAGTAGATGAATGTTAGGAAAACTTTGGTATATATTATACACAATGGTACATTACTCAGCATTAAAAGAGAGAAAATCACGGCATTTGCAGGTAAATGAAGGAATTGGGGAATATAATGCTAAATGATCTTTACCACAAGCTAACCCAAAAACACCAAAGGCTAAATGTTTTCTTTGATATGAGGCTGCTGACTCATAATGGCAATAGTGGGGCAGGCATGGGAGGAATGGAGGAACTTTAGATAGGGCAAAGGGAAGGAAGGGGAAGGGAGGGGGCAAAGGGGTAGGAATGATGGTGGTATGAGTTAGACATCATTATCGTAAGTACATGTATGACGACATGAATGGTGTGAAAATACTTTGTGTACAATCAGTGACTTGAAGGATTGTGCTCTATATGTGGGATATGAAGTGAATTGCATTCTGCCATTATGTATACAAATTAGAAATAATAAATAATTTAATTTTTAAAGTAGTTTTAGAAACAGTGTTGCCTTCCAGAGAAACAAATATTTTTTTCTCTCATGATTAAAAAAAAAATTTTTTTCTGGTGTTGGGATCAAACCCAGGGACTTCTACATGCTAGGAAGACACTCTACCACTGAGCAACATCCTCACTCCTAAAAATTCATAACTATCCCTAGTTCTCTTTACACTTTGATTTCTATGACAAATTAGTCTCTGAGACAAATTCATTTTATTTTTCACGAAAGTGGCTAATTATAATTTTGGCAATTTCTTTTGAAAAATGCATATGCTAAATTGATAATTATCATATCTGAAAAAATAAAACTTGAAAGGGAACACTGTCAGAATAATTCATCATTTGGTGCAGGTAAATGATTGTTGGCAAGACTGGCCATCCCCAAGGATCAAACTCAAAGAGATTTTTCATTAATTTGGAAACCAGAGCACTCAGAAATTTCCATGGTAATATATCTTAATCAGAGGTGCTATTACTGTAAAGATGATGAGGGTGAAGCCTCGGGGTCCCTCCCTTTGTTTTTCTTAGATAATACAAGAGACTTTACTATATGTTCACAGGGTCATTTTCTTTTTCTTTCTTTCCTTCTTTCTTTCTTTCTTCCTTTCTTTCTTTCTTTTTATTTACAAAAGTCAATTGTTTGGGTATTCTCTTTTTCTGGAAGAAGTACTCCAAAACTATATAAGCTTTATGTTTCATAAAACCTGGATCTATGAATTATCTCAATGAAAAGCAATGCTGCATGATGTTTTTCTCCAAAGACTATAACTACAGTAAACTAGCTTTCTTCTATAGAATCCTGTTTTATTGCATAAGACTAAAGAAAAACTGTGTTTATTCAGGTCATTTATACAAGACTATTATAAAAGTAATATGGAAATATAATCTGGAGAGAATTTTTTAAAAATCCAATAAGCCACACTATAATTTCAATAATTAGCTTTTAACTTCTATTAATAATTTAGCCATAATTCACATTAGCTAATAAACTAGGGAAACCTGGCAATAATTCAATATACTATTAAGATGTCATAGACATGACTAGATTTTTAAAAATTTGTGCCTCTAAAAAGTTGAAAAAATACCTTTTACATTTCCCCTTTCAGAACAATCTATGCATTTTTTAAACTAACCAATATGTTAAGACCATAGAAAGTTATACATCTATTACTACCTTTTAGTAATGATACTATAGTTTTATCAAATCAGAACATGTATGATAAATGAGCATTTTTCATCAGAAATCAGTCTTTCTGTAGTTTTACATCCATCAATTCTAATCTCAATTATGCTTGCTAATTTTAGCGAGCAGAAATTCAAGAGAGAAAGGTACTTCCCAAGATGGCTTGGTATCCAAAACCACTTAGATTTTTGTGGTCCATTGTCAACACCTCAAATTATACTGAGAAAAAAATCAGAATCCAAAGGGAAATGTAGAGTACAATTCTAAGCAAGCTATAATTTTATTCCTTGTAGTTTGTTCCTCTCCACTGAAAGTGGCTCTAGTTTGTATGGTCCATAGCTCAGTCAGCCCCTTAGAGTGTGTTACAGACATTAGCCCAGAATTCACCAGGACCATCAGCACAGAAGCTGTCATAGAGTTGTACACACAGTAGGTTTTCACCCCCAAAATATCTGTGGATTATGAACCCATGAAGATTATGGGAAGTCATACAGACTATACATTACCTGGATAACTTTACCCATAATCCCACCTGGGTCATAAACTTTTGTGCCCCTTCCATAAGTTGCTTTTAATTGAATTATTCTCCTAATTCCATAGTTGAAATAAAAATTTCAGGGAAGTACTTTTGCACCTGGAAAGTGAAGAGATGATGTCAAAGCCAAGGATCTTAAAGTTGAGGTTAGGGAGGTAAAGTAGAAAGCTAATAATTCCAGAAAGTATCCTGATGCTGGAGTTACGACTGTGACTTCCTGCTTTAAAATGACTGACATTTTCAAGGCACATACCACTGGGCATGATGCCAAGGGTTGTGCATGCCTTATCTCATTTAATATCGACAAATAGGCCTGTAAAGTAGGATTTATTCTTACTTCTATTTTACAGGTAATAAAACAGATTCAGGGAAGTAGTGTAACAGTGAAAAACTATATGCAAGGAGACGATCTGGGTTTAAACTCAGCCTGTCAGACGCAGGAGTTTGGACTTGGAAACATTATGCCAATGTTCCCCAAAGTTTGAAACATAATCTCTGGCAATGTGTGACAGGATTTTATTTAGTACACATTAAATATTTTTAAAAAGTCATTTATTTTATATATGTTTGGTGTTGGGGGATTAAACCCAGGGCCTTGAATGAAAAAAAAATCAACTTCTTTGTTTTTTTGGCATTGGGGATTGAACCCAGGGCACTTTACCACTGAGTTACAGCCCCAGCCCTGTTTTAATTTTTTTTTTTTTTTTTAATGTTGAAACAGGGTCCTGCTAAATTGGTGAGGCTGGCCTTGAACCAGCAATCCTCTGCCTCAGCCTCCAGAGTCTCTGGAATTACAAGGGTGCATCATCATACTGGGAAAAAGCCATTTCTTTTGAAATATTTCCATCCTTTTTTTCCTATTGAGGAGAAAGGCTCAGTTTGGTGCTAACTCATTAATCTCTCCCTGAGATGGAGCTAGGATTTAGCCTTTGGCAGGCAGTGTGGTATGTAACTAGAATTTAACAAGTATTTTCATGGTATTAGTTTTTCATAGACTTCATGTTTATAGAAAGTGACATGGGTTTTTATTACACTGTGAAACAAATTTTTCTTTTTCAGCAAATATATTTAAATACTGAGCTTATTTAAAGAAAATTATTATGTATAATCACCTTTATGGTTAGACTATCATCCCTAGTTATCCAATCAAACTCTAATCTTGGTGTTGCAATGAAGATACTTTGTAAATGTCATTAAAGTCCCTAAATACTTGACTTTGGAGAAGTGGTGGCAGCAAGACCACCAGTTCTTAGGTTGCTGCCTAAGCACTCCTGGCCATCAGCAACCCTCCTGCCTCAGCCTCCCAAGTACCTGAGACTATAAGTACATGTCTCTGTGACTGGCTCACTTGAGTTTAATTAAGGGAGATGGTCTTGGATTATCAGGGTACCTACAAAGGAAAAGAGGGAGGCAAGAGACAATCAGGAAAAAAAGGTGATAAACAAAGCAGAAGACAGAGTGACAAAGATGCAAACCAAGCAAAGGAGTTAGCCATCAGAAACCAAAAACACATGGGAACGGACCCTGCACTAGAGCATCCTGAAGGAACAGTACCTCATCAACACCCTAACTTCAGCTCAGCAAAACTGATTTTGGATTTCTAACCTCTAAAATTGTAAAAGAATCCATTTGTGTAGTTTTGAGCCACTTGACTTTTTGATAAATTATTATAGCAGCTTCTTTTTTTATTGCTGCTTCTAATCAAACTTCCTGGCAAATATCAACTTGCAGGCCTCTGATGCTCTGCCTCTTTGTTGCCAGGGAATTTCCTAAACATCTTTTGGTTCAACTATTAGTGGCTGAAACTCTTTGATACTGTAGTTTCCCAGAAATTGTACTTCTCTCTGATTTATAACTTTTTATTTTCTCTTAATCTGTGTTTCATTGTCTGATTGATGGGTTTATTCTAAAGAGGATTCTACAGAGACCTAGCAGCTGTCTGCTGATGATTTGGATGAGCATAAACTATATAATCACAACAATGTATTGTGAAAACTGACATTATTCTCTGCTGTTCTGATGTTTGTGTATAAGAACATTTAAATGAACACTGAAATACAGCACTTTAATAATTCCAAATTTTGAGAAGAGAATAGAGAGAAGTTAAAACATAATTTAATAAATGCAGGTTTTTCCAGAATTTAAAAGGAAAATATTATCTTTGGGCATTATAGGCACAATTATCATAAAATGGAGCTGATGCAAAAGATCTATCCTATGGCTGAATTACAAACTCCAGGAGGGCAGGAAGAGTCTGTGTCCCCTGTACTTTGAGACTGTCCTTTTGTCCAGAACACAGTGCTCACTGCAGGCATTAAAACTAACAACAACAAAAAAAAAAACTTCAATTAAGTTGGGCACCGTGGCACATGCCTGTAATCCCAGTGGCTGGGGAGGCTGAGGCAGGAGGATTGCAAGTTCAAAGCCAGCCTCAGCAATTTAGTGAGGCCCTAAGCAACTCAGTGAGACCCTGTCTTTAAATAAAATATAAAAAAGGGCTGACTCAGTGGTCCAGTGCCCTTGAGTTCAATCCTGGTACCCCACCCCCAAAAAAAGGGTCAATAAAAAAGAGACCTTATTATGCTAAAATGTACAAATACAAACATATGAATAAATATACACTGTATATACAAATCCACAATAAGTTGCTAATTAATCTGGAGACCAAACAGTAATCATTTTTACCACAAACTTCATATTTTGAGATATAACAAAGCTGAAAAAATTCATCCACCAGCAATCACCTATTTAAGAAATATTTAAAGAAGTTCTTCAGAGAGAAGAAAAATAATAACTGACAGAAATATGGATCTATGTAAAGGAATAAAGACACTGAAAATAGTGACTACATGGATAAATTATAAGTTTTTGGCCTCTCATTACTTAAATGATAATTGAATGTTTAAATAAATATAATAGTAATGTATTACAGAGTTAATAACATATGCATAAATAAAATGTATGACACTAATCACATAAATGCTGAAAGGGGAGGAATGGAAGTTCACTGTTCTAACTTACTTTAAAAAAAAGTAATATAATATCACTTAAGGTAGACTGGGATAAATTAAAGATGCATTATAAATTCAAAAGCAACCATGAAAATAACAATTATAACTAATAAACTAATAATGGGAATAAAATAAAATCATAAAAATCATTTAACTGTACTTAAAAATGACATAAAAAGAAGGAAAAGGGAAACAAACAGATGAAACAAATGGAAAACAAGGTAATATAATTAAAACTAAGCATGCCAATAATCACATTAAATGTAAATGACCCAATATCCCTAATAAAAGGCAGAGATCATGAGGATGGAATTTAAAACAACAAGAAGAATCAACTCTCTGCTACTTACAAGAAACATAACTTAAATATTACTGTGAAAAGAAGGTCAATTCATAATGATAAAAAGTCAGTTCCTGCAGAGGAGATAAAAACCGTAAGCATGCTTATTTTTGTGTGTGTTGTGAGATTGGGGATTGAACCTAGGGGCACTCTACTACTGAGCAACATATCCAGTCTTTAAAAAAAAAAAAAAACACTTTTTTTTTGTTTTAATTTTGAGACAGGAACTCACTAAGTTTCCTAAGCTGGCCTCAAACCCACAATCCTCTTGCCTCAGCCTACAGAGTAACAAGGATTATAGTCATGTGTCACTGAACCTGGCAAAGGTCTTAGCTATGATCCAGCTACTAATTTAAGGAATTATAAAAATAAAGCAAATTAAAACCAGATAAGCAGAAAAGGGAAATAATTAAGAGCACAGAGGAAATAAAAGAAATAGAAAACAATAGAGAAAATCAGGAAAATAGATATATAAAAATCAATTGTATTTTTCTATATTAGAATGAACATTTGACTATTGTCATATTTATTTATTTGTCTATTTATTTATTTTTGTGGCACTTGGGATTGAACCCACAGGTAATCTACCTCTGAGCTACATCACCAGCCTTTTTTTTTTTTTTTTTTTTTTTTTGAGATAGGGTCTGGCTAAGTTGCCCAAGCTGGGCTCAAACTTGCTATCCTCTTTCCTCCCAACTTCCTGGGATTACAGACTTGTACCATCATGCCCAGCTTCTAATTTTTAAAAAAATGTAATTTATAGTAGCATCAAAAATTTATAAAAATACTTTGAAATAAATCTGAAAAAAAAATGTGCAAGTCCTCTACACTAAAAAACTCTACAACACTGCTGAAAGAAGATAAAGAAGACCTAAATAAATGGAGAGATACTTTATTTGTAGGTCAGAATATTTTACATTATTCAGATACCAATTCTCCTCAAATTGATCTATGAATTCAATGCATTCTCAATTAAAATCCTAATAAGTAATACCAGCTACAACATAGATGAACTGTGGAAACATTATGTTAAATCAAAGAAAATGCAAAAGGGCACAGGGCTAGCAATGTAGCTCAGTGGCAGAGTGCCTGCCTTGCATGTATAAGATATATCCCCAGTACTGCCCCCCCCAAAAGCACATATTTATGATTTTATTTATAAAAGACATCCAAAAAAGTCAAATCCATAGAAGTAGAATTTGGTTTACTAGAAACTGGTGGGAAGCTAATGGTTACAAGTTTTCTTTTTGGGGTGATGAAAATGTTCTGAAATTAAATAGTGGTAATGGTGTACAACCTTGTGAATACATTAAAACCCACTGCATTATTTATTTTTAAATAGATAAAATGGTGAATTTTTTGTCATGTGAATTTTATCTCAATTTTTAAAAATCTACTTAAGAGAAGGCACTTTGGTAGTAATTGATAAAACACTGCTGAAGGGCTGGATCTACCTGATTATAATGCTTACTATAATGGTATAGTGTTCAAGGTCTGGGAGTGTATCTCATTGGTAGAGTGCATGCCTAACATGTGTGAGGTCCTACAGCATTCAAGACAGTGTTCTATTGAAGTAAAGGTAGACAAATACATCAATGGAATAGAACACAGTAAAGATCAATGTATAACTGGGTAACTGATTTTAAACAAAGACAGTTCAGCAGAGAAAAGATCATCCTTTCAACACAATGAGCTAGAATAATTGGATGTCCATATACAAATAATAATAATAATAATAGCAATGATAATAATAATGATAATTTTTTTAAAGTTCCATCCATACCTTATAGGATGGTAGGATTTAGATATGATTATCCTTACCAATACTTATGTTAAAATTTGATTCCTATTGCAGTGGTATTGGGAAGTGGGTTCTTTAGATCATGGGGGGTTTGCCCTCATGAGGGCATTAATTAGTACTTGGAAGATTAGTTCTCTAGACAGAAGACTGTTATAAAGCAAGCGTTTTCTTGCATGTGTGCTTCTCTTCCACAGATGCCAGGTTGTCCTTTCACTTTTCACCATGAGTTGGAGCTGTACTAGGTTCTGCCCAAAGCTGAGCAAATCTGTGCCATGCTCTTGGACTTCCAGAACTATGAGCTAAATAAACATCTTTTCTTTATAAATTACTCAGTCTCTGATGTTTTGGTATAGCAACAGAAAAATAGACTAAGACATTTAAGTACAAAAATTAGCTCAAAACTGATCACTGATCAAATCTAAGTAAATCCTCAGACTTATACAAATACAAATTTTAAACATGATAACATGGGGGGGGGGAAATCTTTGGAGCTGAGTGCAGTGACACACACCTGTAATGCCAATGACTTAGGAGGCTGCGGCTGAGGATCTCAAGTACAAGATCAACCTGGACAACTTAGTGAGACACTCTTTTTTTTTTTTTAAAGAGAGAGAGAGAATTTTTTAATATTTATTTTTTAGTTTTCGGCAGACACAACATCTTTGTTTGTATGTGGTGCTGAGGCCCCCAAAATAAAAAGGGCTGGGGTGCTGAGAGCCATAGCCAAGTAGGAATGACGCATGGCATTTTTGGTTGAAAGGTGACCCCAGCAAGCCATTGAGATGATAATGATTATGTTAAGATGTGCATTCAATTGGAGATTAGACCTCTACTGTCTGCCTAGGCCTGCTATTTTGGAGCTCTCCAGAGACTCTCGGAGAGTTCCCATTGGTTGGGGAAGTGCGGTAGGAGGGAATTCCGGAGGTGGGATTTCCTGTTGGTGTAGTGTGTCCCGGGAGAAGGCCACGTGCATGGCATTTTTCGCGGGAGTTTTGGAAATAAAGTTTGTTCCTGCTTGAGTGGCTCGTGATTTTGTGCCCAGCCAGACTGTGGCACTGGGGATGAAGCTCAGTGATAGAGCATCACTGGGTTCAATACCACATTTGGGGAAAAAGTCTTTGGGACTTTAATTATCCTTTTTTTTTTTTTTTTTTTTTGGTTAAAACATGACAATCATGATCAGTTAAAAAAAAAACTAATAAATTAAATTTCATCAAAATTAAAAACTGCTCTTTGAAGTATAGTGTTAAGAGAATTACAGACAAAACTTCAATGAGGATAAAACATTTGCAAACCTTATATCTAATAAAGGATTTGTATCAGGAGATGAAGAACTGTCAAAGAAAATGCCCTTCAGTAAAAGAGAAAGCTGAGAAGCAAAATAGGTTCTGGCAGCACTCTGTCCCTAAGTGCTGGTTGCCTTGAGATGCAGCTAAACTGGGGCCTTCCCCAGAGCTTGGTTACATGAGCCAATAAATTGCTATTTTTATCTAAGCTGGTTCAAGTAACTTTTCTATTATTTGCAACTAAGAATACATCTTTAGTATAGTCATTTAATTCAAAATTGATCACTGACCTAAAAGTAAGATCTAAAACTTAGGGTTTAGAGAAAATGAGAGATGGAACATAAGAATGATTTTCTGTAGGAATATCTGTGAAGAAACAAAACTGTGGTATGATCACAAGGAAACAGTGGCATAAACTGATATGTACTTGGCTATGAGTCCTTTTTATTGTGTCTATTAAAGTTTTTAAGTTGTACATATTCAACCTGAGAAAATGGGCTGCTAGATATCTACCCTACAGAAATGCTGGCACATGTGTAGAAAGAGAAATGTCTAAGGATGTTCCCTACAGCTTCCTAAGTACAAACAACTAAATCATCCATCAAAACAGGACTAGTTAAGTAATCCATTGTAGATCCATATTGTGTAATATCTGGCAGCCATTAGAAAAAATAAGATCGAGCTTTTGTACTGATGTGGAAAGAGCTCCAAGACATATGATTATGAGAAACAAGTAAATCACATTGATTAGCATGTTTGAATTTTTAAATAACACATACCAAAAAACTGTCTATATTTCTGTATGTGGACATACTTATGTAGGTAAGTATACAGAAAAAGAACTGGAAGATCCTACCTCAAGCTGATCATTTCTTTTTAAATTTTATTATTATTTTTGTATTTTTTTTTGAGAGAGAGAGAGAGAGACAAAGAGAATTTTAATTTTATTTTTTAGTTTTCAGCGGACACAACATATTTGTTTGTACGTGGTGCTGAGGATCGAACCCGGGCCGCATGCATGCCAGGCGAGCACGCTACCGCTTGAGCCACATCCTCAGCCCCTTGTTTTTGTATTTTTGACCAGGGACTGAACCCAGGAGTGCTTTACCACTGAACCATATCCCCAGCACACCACCCCCTCTTTTTTTTTTTCTCATTTTGAGACAAGGTTTTTCTGAATTGCTTAGGGCTTCACAAAAGTGCTGAAGCTGGCTTTAAACTTATGGTCCTCTTGCCTCTGCCTCCCGAGTTGCTGGAGTACTGTGCACTACTATATCTGGCTCTTTTTATATTTTTACTGTAGAGAAGATTGAACCCAGGGCCTTGCTAGACAAGCACTCTACCACTGAGCTACATTGCCAAACCTTCTAACTGATCACTGAATTTATCTCTGGGAGGGAATGGGAATTGGAAACAGTTTAAGGGGGCTTTTACTTCATTTTTTTTGTTTCAATTTTTTGCACAACTAGCACTTCCTTAAACAAAAGAGTATGAATATTTTTTACTGAACCTAAATGGTATACCAGCTAGAATATAAAACAGGTAAGGTGCCTGCTAAGTGGTAATGGCTAAATTTGAATTAGCAAATTATTAGGGACCTATGTACATAGCTTTCAATAATAAAGTGATCAAATGGAACTAAGAAAGAGATTTTTTACAAAGGGTCAATCAGGACAGGACACAAGGAACATACAATATAACTACATTTATTAATGAAATTTCTGACTAATCAACTGTTTTTAAAAAGTTCATCTATAGGTTCCGTGTTGGCAACCTATCTTTCCCATGGAAAGACCATTGAGATTTTTAAGTAAAAAAAAAAAAAAATCTATTGTATTTTTCATGGTGATAGATACCTGTAATCCCAGAAACTCAGGTGACCGAAGCAGGAGGATCGAAAGCTCCAAGCCAGTTCCTAACAATTTAGAAAGACCCTATCTCAAAAGAAAAAAAAAAAATCGCTGGGTGCAGTAGCACACCTGTAATCCCAGCAGTTTGGGAGGCTGAGACAGGGAGATCTCAAGTTCGAGACCAGTCTCAGCAATTTAGCAAGGGCCTAAACAACTTGACAAGACCCTGTCTCAAAATAAAAAAAAATAAATAAAAAGGGCTGGAGATGTGGCTCAGTGGTTAAGTGCTGCCCTGGGTTTAATTCCTGGTATCCAAAAAAAGGGGGATGTGGCTTGGTGTGGTGGGACACACCTGTAATCCCAGTGACTCTGGTGGTAAAGTAGGAGGATCGCAAGGTGAAGCCCAGCCTGGACACTTAGTATGACTCTGTCTCCAAATAAAAAATAAAGAAAGGTCTGAAGAATATAGCTCAGGAGTAGAAAGAACACTCCTGGGTTCAATCCCCAATAACACAAAAATAGACATCAGATAGATAGACAGACAGACAGACGGGATACAGCTCAATGCAGAATAGTTGCCTAGCATGGGCATAGTCCTAGGTTCACTTCCCAGCACAGGGAAATAACAAACTACTATATATCATTGTTCTTTGATAGGGTGCATTGGAAATGGTCTGGAAATTAAGGCCAAAGGAAATGCATTGAACATGATGGAGGAGCTAGGGGCTCACCAAATCTAAAGAGATACAAAATTTTATCCCTCAGGAAGAGTAAGAACCAATATAGCTCTCAGATGTAGGCTACTTTTGGACAGCTTGGTCATCAGTCTTTCTGGACTGTCAGAATCTTGAATCAAATAATACCTGGAAAAATAAGTGTTAGAAAAACTTTGAGACCATCTACTTTACTTTTTATTCTCCTAGAGCCCCAATACTACCTGGTCACTTCTGAGAATATAAAAAGTTTTGAAGATTTTTTGAGTTCCCATCTAGCTGTGCTCCTTACTATGTGACTTTGAGCAACTAATTTAGCATAACCATCTTCATCTGTAAATAAGGGGATAAGACCAGGTGTAGTGGCACACATCTATAATCCAGCGATTCAGGAAGCTGAGGCAGGATGCCAGCTTAATCCAGCTGGGCATTTTAGTGAGATGCTGACTCAGAATTTTGAAAAACAGCTGGGGATGCAGCTCAGGGGTAGATTATCCCTCCATCCCTGGGTTGTATTCCCAGTACTACAGAATGAATGAAAGAAAGAAAGAAGGAAAAAAGAAAGGGAGGGAAAAAAGAAAGAAAGAGAGAGAGAGAAATTGTATCCAGCTCCGTGTGTGTGTGTGTGTGTGTGTGTGTGTGTGTGTGTGTGTGTGTGTTTGGTAATAGGGAATTAACCCAGGGGTGCTCAACCACTGAGCCACATCTCCGGCCCTTTTTATTTTTTATTTTGAGACAAGGTCCTGTTAAGTTGCTTGGGGCCTTGCTAAATTTCTGAGGCTGTCTTTGAATATGCAATCTTACTACCTTGGCTTCTGGAAACATTGGGATTACAGGGCATGCACCACCAGACCCAGCTTTGTAGAGTTTTTGAGATCATTAAATCATACATAAAATTATTTGCATAGAAAAATTCACTCAATAAATAGTGGCCATCAGTATTTTCTGTTCATAAACCGAAATACATCACAATGTTAACTATTACATTAGTGGATGCCTGAGGACTCTTCTCTCATCATTTACAAAGTTTCTCTAATAAGAGTATTTTATTCTAATTATAAAGAGTATTTTATTATAATTATAAAGAATATTTTAGAGCTATGAATTACAATAATCTGATACTAGAATTATAGTAGGATCTGCTACTCAAGTTAGATATTTTTATGATCAACATGATCAGATGTCATTAGTAGCATTTAAGAACTACAATGTGAAATTTTACCCATATATCAATAAAATTTTTCTCTCTAAAAGTTAATATAGTTCTTTGATCGAAATTGTCTTAGTTTAATATACTTACATAATTTCAAAACTGTATTTGGCTCTTTTTTCATTATATTCTATATATCTACATTCATTATTCATGGTGGTTCTGTCTTGGTCTTGAACAAATAAACACCAGAATATTTCAAAATACTGAACTGTCTGTCCTGGCAAGAAATACATCCCAAATGACCAAAACCAAAAAGGTCACAAGATGTTTCCCTTCATTTTGTCATTTGATCTTAGATATGCTGCTCTCAAAACACAAGCTACAATAAGTAGCTATTTAGAGACAAGACAGCCCAAATCTATCATTTGAAAGAGGAAATAAGTGGTGAGGACACTGCATTCTTAAACTGGAACTTCTGAACTGAAAACTTTTTGTTTGTTTAAAGTAATTCCACATGACAAGGACTCAGTAGAAGTCCCACATCAATGGTGATAGATTAAAAGCTGGCTCCCTCAACAGCCATTTTATCACTTTTCTAACCAGCCGCCTCAACTCATACACAGGCTGGAAAGTGAGACGCTTGCTTAGAAGTAGGGCAGCCATAGACCCAGTTCTGGCCAAGGAAGTATTAACAGAAGTCTCTCTGCTTGAGAAAAGTTTCCAGAAAATCTCTTTTAAGCACAGGGCTGGCAATTTCCTTTCCACTTAGTAACTTAGTACTTCCTTCTTTTTCTTCCTACTTAGAACACTAAGGGGATACCTGAAGCAAAGCTATCTTTTTTTTTTTTTTTTTTTGGTATTGGGGTGCTTTACCACTGAACTACATCCCTAGCCTTTTGTTTTATTTTTGCTACTGGGGATTGAACCAGGCAGGGGGTGCTTTACAAATGAACCACATCCTCAGTTCTTCTTATTTTTTATTTTGAGACAAGGTCTCATTAATATTCAATTAGAGCCTCATAAGTCACTGAGGCTGGCTTTGAACTTGCTATCCTACTGCCTCAGCCTCCAGAGTTGCTGGGATTACAGGTGTAGGCCACTGCACCCAGTTTCAAATTACCTTTTGACCATGAAAATGAGAGCCATACAAAAAAATGGTCATGTCACCATCTCAGCACTGGAAGTGTGCCCCCAGATATCATGTTGCTTGAAGCAGATAAGCCCTTTTTTACGCCTCTTTTTCTTGGGTCTACAGTTTTTTGCAGACAAATACATTTACAACCAAGATGAGTAATACATCAGGGAAGACAGATTGCTCTCTGACAATAGTAATTCCAGAAAGTATAAAGCACCTAATAAAAGATAGTTTATCAAATTGCACATGAAATGCCTGAAAAATCTGAATTGCATGATGTGCAATGTGAATAGTTCTTTCCTGCACATATTAACAGAATCAGTTCTAACAAAAACATGAAGCTATCATTTAAACATATTTTGTTTTCATGGAGGAAAAATATATTCTCAAAAGAATTATCAATGAAATGGTAATGTGGCTATATAATAGAGTTAGTCTTTTCTGTTCTCTTTTCCTAAAAATTTAAAAACAGGTTTCTGACTCTCAAGATAGTCCACATTCTCCCTTGAGTGTGTATCTGCTTTCCTAAATAAATCTGTGTCTCTGGAAAAAAAAAAAAACTTAAAAACATCCTTCACTACTAAATTGAAATATCACAGTATAACAATTATATAATGTTTTTCATTCCAGAGGTAGGGTGTGGTAGATGGTATGTTAATGTGTACATCTCTTACAACCAAATATAGAAATTTTCCAAGCTCTACCACTCCCTTCCCTGATCCTTTACTCGTGAGGCAATATAGATTTTGGATAAAGCTCTGGGTTATTTCTATTTTTTGTATTAGGGATTGAACCCAAGGGCACTTTACCATGGAGCTACATACCCAGACCTTTTTATTTTTTGAGAAGTGTCTTACTAAGTTGCTAAGGTTTGCCTCGAACCTGTGATCCTACTGCCTCAGCCTCTCAAATTGCTGGGATTATAGATGCATGCTGCTATACTCAGTTTATGTATAATTTTTATAATCAAATTATCTAATTGGATCTTAAGCTGAAAAAATAATCCCTACTATCTCGAGTAAGTTGATTATCTCAAGAAGAAAATCTTGGAGCTGGGCCCAGTGATACACATCTATAATCCCAGCAGCTAGGGAAAATGAGGCAGAAGAATCACGAATATAAAGCCAGCCTCAGCAAAAGTAAGGTGCTAAGCAACGCAGTGAGACCTTGTCTCTACATAAAATACAAAATAGGGCTGGGGATGTGGCTCAGTGGTCAAGTGCCCCCGAGTTTAGTCCCTGGTACAAAAAAAAAAAAAAAAAGGAAGTAAATTCTGGCAAAGTCTATCATGAAAGAACTCTACATCCACTTTAAAATCTCTGTAGATCTTCCAGAACAAAGTTCTCACTCTCTTGGGATTATTTTAGTAGTTGGTTATCACATATTCAATTTAGGACATAGGGCTCCTCTGGGATTACTCATTTCTCCAGAAATAGAGAAAGAAAAGACCTTGAAAGACTACCACCTCTCCTGACCTCATCCCATGCCACCACATTTGAACTTGAGCTTCTGAGCTTTAAAGGGCTTTGGGTAAGATTTCATTTGCAACAAGTTTACACTGCTTTGAAGAAAAAAAAATAAAAACAAGCAATAACTTAAGATCTATCCTGATGCTAGTTATAAATGCAAATACATAACTTGGGGGAGGGTAATACATGAATTAACCAATATTCCCATACACATTATAATTTACTTGTGTTGCTGGGGGTAGTAGCACACATCTGTCATCCCATCCTGCTGAAACAGGAAGAGCACAAGTTTGAGGCCAGCCTCAGCAACTTAGGGAGATCCTGTCTCAAAATAAAAACCAAAAAGTGCTGGAGTCTTAACACAGTGATAAAGCACCCCTGGGTTCAATCCATTCAATCCCTAGTACCCCCCAAAATTTTTTTTTAACCTGGGTTAGTAAATTGGGGCAGTGAAGTGGTCTGGAACTATTCATTTGACCCTTTGGTCATTAATTTCCCCCCAGGATTGAGGGTTGAAACCAGAGGTATTCAGCCACTGAGCTACACTCCCAGGCTTTTTCACTAGTTTTTGGTAGCTGCTGGCAATCTTTGGTACTCCTTGGCTTTTGGTTGCCCTCCATCTTTACACGGCCTTTTCCCCCATGTCTCTGTATCTTCCTGTCTGTCTCTTATAAGGACACTCATTACTGGAGTTAGGGTCCACTCTATTCCAGAATGATCTCATCTCAAGATGCTTGCCATATTATATTTATTATTTATTATTTATTTATTATTAATATTACTTCACAGTCTATCAATCAATAGTTTCATAAATATGGTCACTTTCTTGGTTCATATAAATGGGTTTACTACTTTACCAGGTGATGTTCCCATGAATGCACATGAAGCCCCTTTTAGCACAGAAAGTGTCTGACCCCAGGTATCCTGAGCACTGAGTCCCATAAACTTACCTAGGATAATGGCACAGTCCTCTTGAACTTTCCCAAATTCTGCTACCAGCCCTGTTGATGCCTGCTAGGGCTCTCTCAACTCTTCCTCCTATACTTAGAGCAACCATCTAAGGATGGTCTGTTTACTTTCAAATCCTTAGCCATTCCCTATTGCTATACTGTAGGCGTCTCTGGAGAGAGATGACAGAGAGCCATTTCCAGTGAAGCGCACATTCATTACTCTTCTGGTCAGAGTTCTGCCTGATAGTCACTTCTTACTCTCCAAGCTGGGGGTAGAACCACAAGAACATCTCTGCATTAGGCCCAAAGCAAGGCCAAAGTGTCTTTTTCTCATAAGCTCAGGTCTGAAAGTGAAGGCATGGTCCAAGAAGAAAGAAAACCCTCTTAAGAGTTCTGTAAGGAAGAGGAAAGATTACTCAGAACAGTGTTGATGCCTTTGTTCTACCCTAATGACAGCCCCACTGTGCTCCTTACATCTTTGACGAGTCCTTTAACACCCGCCTAGAGAATGATGTTAGGTTGACCTGTAGTCAGCACGTGCTTCAAGGCTGGCTCCACTTTCCACTGCCTCAGAACCGTGGGAATCTGTTTATCCTTCTCGCCTATAAAGTCTCCTAGCACTTAACTTATTCTAATCTGTGCCTCTTGTTATTTTTATGACAATAAAATAGGTTTTCTCTTTACATTGATTATAAACAAGGAAAGATTTAAAAAAAAAAAAAAAGAAATATTGAAGCAGATTGCCGGACTGGGATGTAACTCAGTGATAAAGTGTGTGTGTGTGTGTGTGTGTGTGTGTGTGTGAGAGAGAGAGAGAGAGAGTGAGTTAGTTGTATTAGAGATTGAACCCAGACTCAACAATTTAGTGAGGCCTTAAGCAACTTATTGAGACCCTGTCTCAAAATAAAAAGGGTTAGGGGTATAACTCAGTGGTAAAGCACTCCTGGGTTCAATCCCTGTACCAATAAAATAAAATAAAAAGGGCTGGGGATGGAGCTCACGGGGACAGTGGCCCTGGGTTCAATCTCTGATACAACTCACTCCCTGCCCCCCCCCCCAGCCCCCCACACACAAAGAATAAAGTGTTAAGGCTCCACTAGGCTAGGAAAGCAGGTCTAGAAGCATGAGAAAAACAAAACAACACTAGAAGAGGAAGTGGACTTTGAGGCCAAGAGTAAGGTCACTGCTGCAGACCCTGTGGGAATAACCACAGGAGGAATTCCAGCCAGGAGAAACCCACATCAACTCAGCCCACTCCTGGGGAGCACTTAGAAAGTGGATGTGAATTCGATCTTTTTCTTGAGGCCTCTCATGTGGTGTTGGGGAATACCCACCATAGGACTTTGCACCACTGTGATTTGTCTATTGCAAAACATATGTACTTAGTTGTTGTTTATCTCTAAATAAAGCTTTGTTTTACTACACTGCAATTATTTACAGAGGAGTTCATACCAGCCAGTCAGTATACTACCCAAAGGACAGTTTTCTTAGGTTTTGGCTCATGTAAAAGAACATGATTCCAGTGTCAAAAAAACTCAGCCACAAACTTCTGAGCCTAGTTTTCTCTTTTTCTGAAATGGGAATATTTCTCATCTTAAAAAGACTTTGCTTTTAGCACAGGCATCTAGTAGATACTTCATGAATATTAGTTTCCTTCCTTTTTTATTGTCATTAATATATCTGGCAAGATGATTATAATGTAAGATGTTAGTGCACATTTAAGCTATAATAAAATGTTTCCTGTAAGAAAGCAGAGGAAGTAGCCCAAACTTTCAGAATCATTGAAGAAAGCCCTAGAAGGCACTGGTCTTGCTCTTCCCAAAATAGATGACCTATGATAACATGCAAAATGTCTTTCAATTAAGTTCTTTGTTTTATAATGTGTTCGGTTTTCATAAAATCAACCCCAGGAATTAATTCACTTCCTTTTCAAAAGGAAATCTTTTGAGAAGCACTTTTTCACTTTACATTTACTTTCTCATGTATCAGGACACTATTATGTCTACATCATACATAATTTAATATAAATGTTTTTTAAAAGTAATTTAAATGATATTTCACTGACATTTATAATCTTGAAAATTTGTAAATTTTGTTTACATATTTCTGTCCATTTAGATGATCTAAGGACTCTAATCACATCAAAAGGATTTTGTAAATAGCAAGATCTATACCTGTAGTCCCAGCTACTTGGGAGTCTGAGGCAGGAAGATTGCTTGAGCTAAGGAATTTGAGACTGTCTTGGCTAACATGGCAAAACTGCTGTCTCCTAAGTTAAAAATATGTAAACAAATGATTTTTCAAAAACAAGAGAGATAAAAGTCATCTAATAATTTTTCTAAGTTCTGAAAAGAGCAAATGCAATTATAATTTTTCAATGTGTGACATTATAAATACCGTTTCAGTGTGGTTAACAGACAGTAAGAAATCAGAGGATACTGATTAAATATACCTCACTATTATTCACTTATGAGTAATAATCATTGGTAAATAAGCAAACAATATATTTCAATCAACAAATATTTATTGAGCATCTGTTATATGCTTAGCACTATTTTAGGCCCTCTAAATCTGGCAGTAAATAGGACCACTTATCTCTTAGTAACTTCATTGTATATTTACACTCTTTCTTTTTATTAGTTGTTCAAAACATTTTTTTATTAGTTGTTCAAAACATGTATATATACACTCATGTGTACACTGCTTCAAAACATGAAATTTGGTCTGGGCGTATATCTCAGTGGTAGATAGCTTGCCTAGCATGTGCAAAGCCCTGGATCCCACCCACACATTGAAGGAAAATAAAATCTTAAAAACATCTTAAAATATTAATTTTTATCTTAAAATAAATCAAGAAAGAAGCCAGAGGTTGTGCCAAAATAGAAAATCAGCCTGGTGCAGTTACACACACCTGTAATCCCAGTGGCTCAGGAGGCTGAGACAGGAGAATCTTGAGTTCAAGGCCAGCCTCAGCAACTTAGCAAGGCCCTGAGCAACTTGCTAAGTTGAGAAACAGTGAGTTTGAAACAGTGAGACCCTGTTTCAAAATGAAAAATAAAAAGAACAGGGATATAACTCAGTGGTAAAGCCCCCCTGGGTTTAATCTCTGATACTAAAAA
Organism: Spermophilus citellus; assembly: GCF_964194105.1. Lineage (NCBI taxonomy): Eukaryota > Metazoa > Chordata > Mammalia > Rodentia > Sciuridae > Spermophilus > Spermophilus citellus. Next base: position 147,776,965 of record NC_138186.1, read on the forward strand.
AAATAAAAATTAAAAAAAAGAACAGAAAAAAGAATATCAGCTATAAGAGCTTCTAGATTTATGGCCATTAAGCAATCTGGAAGCTATTCTCTTCCTTTAAAATTCAAACTAGTTATAGAAAGCCCTCTCACTCCCACAGGATATATTAGCAAGAAAATTGAGATGGGAGGGTGAAGGGGCAAAGACAGAGTTCATATAAAGTGAAGCCATATGCACTAGATTTGATTATTGCCCACAATTATTCTCTCCATCCCTCATGTCCCCATAACACATACACCTACAAAACTCTAGAGTGGGTGTGGTGTATTCCTCCATTCTATTGATGTTGAGCCATGTAACTTGCTCTAGTCAAGGGCAATGTGACATGTCCAAAGGATTTAAAGGTTCTTTTGTCCTTTGGCTTGCAGCTCATACCCCTGTGATTACCATGAAGACAGCATAATGCTAGCCAGCTGCAGCCTTTTCAATCTTGGCCCTGAGTGAGATACACAACAGTCCTACATTTCACCAAAAGTCTACAAAGTCTAAAGGTAAGCCAAGATGAGCTGGAGCTTGAAGAAGAGCTACCCAAGCTGACGTGCATACCTATGTGCAAAAAAAAAAAAAAAAAAAAAAAAAATAGATGCTTCATTTATTTATAAATACTACTCAGTGTTCTTGGGATCTGAACGCAGGATTTGAGTGGATCAATAGGTGACTAACACACCATTCCAATTTAAACACACAGCATGTATTTGTTCATATTGACAAGTCCAGCTTATGATATACCAGCTAATAACATTATGAGGACTTTGTGCAATTGTAGACAGTCTCTAACAAGTTATGCAATTAGTTTAAAAATCCTTAACAGAAGTAATGAACCAAGCCAATGTAAAGAATTATGGGACAAAGGTGGGAGTCAGTAGAAAGCCAGTAGAAGCAAGGCTATGAATGAATAAAACCGGTCTAATACATTACAGGAGTTGTCTATTAAATTACCAGGAGTTGGTATGTCCCACTGGCAAACTGACAACAATCATTACACTTGAATTCTTTTCCTGTTAAAAATACAAAGGTTCTTTTTTTCCATTCATAAATGAAACATGTTTTCATAGATCAAAGACTTTGGCTTAAGTAACTGAATAAAATAAGACCTTAATTTGATATCAGTATAACTTGAAAAGCAAGCCAATGATGTCTTTCTTTGTTTTAGCTACTGAAGAAACAACAGAAGCACACTTATTATGCAAATTACACATGCATACAAAGAGAAGGCTGAGCTCTTTGAATGAAAGTTTTGCAACAGTTCAAACCAAGAGAAATGATGTGGAAATGATTCCTTACATGGCACACACCTTATGTGTGGGACACAAAGACAAGCAGAACTCAAAAACAACCCATGACATATTAGTTACATTCATACTGGGAGAAGAAATCTAGTTTCAGGAAAACATTGCCCATAATATTATTGTTTTGAATTTTCAGATTATTAGTTGTGTTAGGACCTAAATTTAAATTTTGTTTTCTTTTACAGGTGTAATAAACTTAGATGGCTGGCAGTGACACATACCTGTAATTCCAGTTTCTTGGGAGGCTAAGGCAGGGGGATCATGAGTTCAAAGCCAACCTCAGCAACTTAGGAAGGCCCTAAGCAACTCAGTGAGCCCTGTCTCAAAATAAAAATAAAAAGGGCTGGGGATGTGGCTCAGTGGTAAAGTGCCCCTGGATTTAATACCCAGTACCAATAATAATAATTTTTAAAAATTTAAGTGGTTGGAGGTTTTCCCTTAGCTACCAGCCTATTGTTGTGATTGAAAGAGAACCCAACTCAAACTCACTTCAATGGGAAAGAAAAAATGTTAACATATAATTTTTCTTTCCCTATATTATAGAACCCTTATAAATATGTACATATAAATATATATTATATAACATATACAACATATATAACATATAACATGTGTACACATTTGTAAGGGTCTTCCTTATGTATTTATAAGGGTCTTACTATGTAGACCTGGAACTCCTGGGCTGAAACAACCCTTCTGCCTCAGCTTCCTGAGAAGCTGAGCTAGGTGCATGCCACTATGCCTGGCTAAGAAAAATTATTTATCTGTGTAGTGGTGGAAAAGCCTCAGGGTTTTTAGTGTTATGAACATCTTGATCCAGGAGCTCCAAAAATGTAATCAAAATTCAGTTTCCCTTTGTTTCTTGGTTCTGCCTTCTGCTGTGTCAGCTTCACTCTAGAGATTCATGTGGGAGCCTTTGGCAGCTCCAGACTCACATCTTCCTATTGCTACAAGTTCCTGTGGAAAGAGAAAAAGCAGACCCCACACAGCTACAATATTCACTTCAATCAAACCAATTACCATTACCAGGAGTCCCCACCCCTGAAGCACTGTGTGATCATTTTCAAAAGGATCATTGTCTGGGAAGACTTCCAGAAGGAAAATAGGGTCATAATAGCAAAACAAGGGGTGATTTGGGGTGGACAAGGACCAGCAAGTATATCCTAGCAAGAGTTGGCAAATGATGGCCCATGGGCCAAACCTGTCCTGCTGCCTTTATATTGTTGTTGTTGCTGTTGTTATTGTTTGTTCTTTCATTTTGTTTTTGGTACCAGGAATTGAACCCAGAGGTGCTTTACCACTGAGCCACGTCTCAGCCCTTTTTGTTTTTTCATTTTGATAGAGGATTCTCACTAAGCTGCTTAGGACCTTGCTAAGTTGCTGAGGCTGGCTTCAAACTCCCTATCCTCCTGCTTCAGCCTCCCAAATTGCTGGGCTTATAGGCGTGCACCCCTGTGCCCAGCCTGCTGCCTGTTTCTATAGAACCTACAAGGAAAGAATGGTTTTTACATTTTTAAATGGTTAGGAGAGAAACTCAAAAGAATCATAAGGGGATGAGGGTACAGTCCAGTGATAGTGTACATTGTCAGCATGTGTGAGGACCTGGGTTCAATCTCCTCCCACCTGACTCCTCCCAAAAAGAATATTCTGTGACATGTGAAAATTATATGAGATTCAAATTCATTGTCCATAGATAAAATTTTGTTGGAACACAGTCACATTCATCAATATTTACATATTGTCTGTGACTCCGTTGCCACTGCAATGCACCATTGAGATGTCACAACAGACTCTGCCCATGAAGCTGAAAATGTCGATTATCTCACTCTTAAGAAAAATTTTCCCTACTTTGTAGGTTTCGACTTGTTTTATTTTAGTACAAATAAGATAGCATCATTGTTAAACTGCTTTAAGTCCTCAGCAGTATTTTTCCTTTTAAAGTACAGCACCTCAGTTTCATCAATAGGATGCTGAATAGCAAAAAGTAACACAAGGGTTCAATAAGTTGTACATTTCTCAGAAAATGAGGATTCTAGTAATAGAAAGTAAATTTCAGAATGATCCTGTGCCATCAGTTTCACCATGGATATAATCACATCAGGTGAGACATTTTTGCCCCTAATGAAAGAATATGGATGTGTGTCATTAAGCATTAAAACGTAGACATGTCAGTTACATGTCTCTCATGTCAAGTCTCTTTAAATCACCCTGTATGCAGCCATGCTGATGATCTATGCTCTAAGCACCTCATCCAGGAATGACTAAACCATTGCCTAATCAATGGCCTATGAATATGAAAACCCTCAGAGATGAGCTGATCTATTAACTTCTATGATGTTCACTTTTGTGTTAACTTGACTAGGTCAATGTGTGCCCAGATATTTAGTCAAACATTCTGGATGTTTCTGTAAGGGTGTATTGAATGAGATTAACATTGGAAACAGATGACTATGTAAAGAAGTGTGTCATAATACAGATGGGCCTCATCTAATCAGTTGAGGCCTGAATAGAACAGAAAGGCTACCCTTCCTCTGAGTAAGAGGGAGTTTTCCAGAAGCCCACCTTTGAATTTATCGGTACCAATTGTTCTTTCCATCTCCAGTTTACTAGCCCATTCTTGCAGATTTTGACTTGCAAACATCCATAATTGCATAAGACAATCCCTTATAAAAATATTATATATGTATGTACATATTACATATATTTTACACTTCAATATATTTCATATACATACACATATCCTATTTGTTCTATTTCTCCAGAGAATCCTAAAAGAATTTACTCCAGCTGCCATAACAATTTAGTACAACCTGGGTGATTTAAAACAATAGAAATTTATTCTCTCACAGTTCTGCAGCCCTAAAATCTGAAAACAAGGTGTTGGCAGGGTTGGTTCCTACTAGAAACTCTGAAAGGGAATTCTTCCACACTGCTCACCTAGTTTTTGGTAGCTACTGGCAAACTGGCACTCCTTGGCTTTTGGTTGTCCTCCATCTTCATGTGGCCTTTTCCTCCTCTGTGTCTCTGTGTCTTTTTGTCTCTTAAAAGGATGCTCATCATTGGAGTTAGAGTCCACTCTACTCCGGATGATCTCATCTCAAGATGCTTGCCTTAGTTACATTTACAGAATCTCCTATTTCAGAAGGTCACATTCTGAAGTTCTAAGTAGATATGAAGTTTGGAGGATCACTGTTCAACCCACTATGGTTGGGATAAACAAAAATCATACTCTCAGGAATTTGTAATAGAAGAGCATCCATGAGGGAACTGGGAGCTGAAATTTAAATGATGTCCTAGATGGAAGGAACACGCAGAAGGACCTAGAATATTCCAACTTAAAATCAAGCTGAAGGTATGAACAAGCAGAAAGGAGAGATACAGTAGAAGATTTTAGGAAAAGAAAAGGTACAAAATAGACTCTAAGGAAATCAACTGGTAGCAAAAAGACAGTAAGAAAAGCAGAAATCAAAAGTATCAGAGCCATACTAGTAATGACAGATGCTCAAGTGACAATGATAAAGAACACTCTTATAGCTGCCTTGGATGTGTTCCAGATTCTGAAGATATCTATTAATCTTAAGTTTCTTTGAGATTCTCTCTTTTTTTTTGCCAAATACATATTTGTTTTTTTATATTTTTTATTTCTTTTTGCTAGGGATGGGACCCAAGGCCTCAGGCTTGCTAATAAAAAGCATGATGTAAAGAAGTGTGTCATAATACACTGAGCTATATCTCTAGCCCCCCAAATATTATTTATAATAATCACCATTACTAGACCTTGTTGAAGAATGTCTCTATTACTTATAACCTGGAGAGCTTAGCAGCTTGACTTTATTTAAGGTAACTGTTGAGTAAAATTTATGCAGTTTATTTCCATTGAGGTCACATATATTCTAACTATTGTTAGCTATATTTGTAAAAACTCTGTGTTAAAGACCTTCATTAGGCTATTATTAAAAATAAGAAATAAAACAAATAAAAAAATTTAAAACCCTACCTGAGCTAGATGCAATGGTGCAAACCTGTAATCCCAGTAACTCAGGAGGCTGAAGCAAGAGATTCCCAAGATCAAGGCCAGCCTGGGGCAACTTAGTGAGACACTGTCTCAAAATAAAATAAAATAAAAAGGACTGGGGATGTGGTTCAATATTAGAGCAATTTTTAGCATGAACTATTCTTATATCAGAGGGAAAGAAAGAGTTGCAAAAATGTATAATGATAATTAGCATTTTTATTTAGAAATAACGTGACATCCATTCGTTTGCTGATGGCTAAATCAAGCTATGTGAGTAAAGACTGATGTTAATAGAGTGGGATATGTACTCCTTCCATGTAAGGCATTGTGAGTTTCAGTGGGCAGAGATATAAAATCCTCACAGGAAGCAAAATTACTCATAGAATGATAATAAAACCTACAGGTTTCTATGGAAACTGCATCAAAGAGAAAAATGTATTAGTAAATCAATATGATATTTTCCTGATGATGTGTAATTTATGAAAGCACATTAAAAACTGTAAGATAATGTATATTTTTATTTACTCATGCATATATATTCTTATATATAAACTGTGATAGTTATTATCCATGCACAAGAAACTATGCTAGACAATATGGACATATGTGTGTGGGTATGTGTGTGTATATATATGCATACACACATATGTAATTGGTTGTTTCATTAAAGGAACTTAAAGCCAATGTGAGTACATATTTTTTATAGCCAGCATACTAATTCAGCAGCCTTTATACATGTATAATTTAAAATTTTGATAGACAAACTAACCAGTGGAAAAGTTCAGAAACATGGGGCAGGGGATGTGGCTCAGTGGTAGAGCACTTGCATCGCATATGTGAGACACTGAGTTCGAACCTCTGCACCACATAAAAATAAAGGGGGCTGGGGTTGTGACTTAGTGGTAGAGCACTTGCCATAAATAAATAAAATAAAGGTATTAAGTCAAACTACAACTAAAACAATAAATTTAAAATAAAAGCATTGTGTTCATGTACAACTAATATATATATGTGTGTGTATATATGTATATATATATATGTGTGTATATATATATACATATATATATATATATATATATACACATATATATATAAAGTTCAGAAATAATACTACAGATCCGTGTGTGTGTGTGTGTGTGTGTGTATAAATATTTGGTATGTAAAAAAAAATCAACATTTATAACATTTATAAGTAATCTATCCTTTCCAATGATACATGATTTATCATTTTTTTAAAGTTTAGTTCTTATATAACTTTTACCTAAATAGATACCAAGTGGATTAAATATTTGAATAAAAATGGTAGAAATATTTGGAGAAAATGTAAAATGCACATTTACATAATCATGGAATGGAGAAAGACTTTTCTAGCATTACACTAGAGATAAAAACCATGAGGTTTTTGTTTTCTTTGTTTGTTTGGTACAAGAGATTGAACCCAGGGGTGCTTAGACACTCAGCCCCATCTCAGCCCTTTTTTTATTTTTTGAGACAGGATCTCACTAAGTTGCTTATGGTCTCACTAAATTGCTGAGGCTGGCCTTGAACTTGTAATCCTCCTGCCTCAGTCTCTGGAGCCACTGGGATTACAGGCAAGTGCCACTGCAACCAGATAGAAACCATAAGGTTTTGACAGATTTATGTAGCGGACACTTCAAAAGGTAGTCCCTACACCCAATCCATAGAATTGGATTCTCAACAACAATGTTGGAACCATATGATCCTGTTCCATTGACTCTCGTTACCTGACTTGAACTGAACCAATCAGATTTCCTTTACAGAGAATTAGGATTTGGGATAAAGAGTTTCAGGGGGCTAGAGATGTGGCCAATTGGTACAGTGCATGCTTATCATGCATAAGACCCTTTAATACTCAGCACTAGAAAAGAAAATAAAATCAGGATCAGTCTGGATGCTACATTGAATGGAAATATGTAAACGTGGAAGAGATGGAATGGTCATTTCCCATTCATGCTGCTCTTGTGAAACAAAGAAAGCTACACAGCCATGAGATAAAAGCGAAGCAGATGCACAAAGAAAAGCAAATATGGAGAGAGTACCTACTGGGATTTCAATTACTTGATTATTTATTTATTTATTTATTTATTTTTGGTACCAGGTATTGAACCCAGAAGCGCTAAACCACTGAGCCATATCCTCAGCCCTTTTTAAGTATTTTATTTAGAGACAGGGTCTCACGGAGTTGCTTAAGTCCTCACTAAATTGCTGAGGCTGCCTTTGAACTTGAGATCCTCCTGCCTCAGTCTCCTGGGCCACTGGGATTACAGGCACATGCCACCATACCTGGCTTCATTTTTTTTTTGGGGGGGGGACTACTGAGGATTGAATTCAGGGGCACTCTACCACTGAGCCACATCCCCAGCCGTATTTTGTATTTTATTTAGAGACAGGATCTCACTGAGTTGCTTAGCACCTTGCAGTTGCTGAGGCTGACTTTGAACTCGTGATCCTCTTACCTCAGCCTCCTGAGCCACTGGGATTACAGGAGTGCGCCACCACCTGGATCAACTTGATCTTCGATACTTCAGATATCCATGTGCATTGTTACCCTTGGGTCCCATGAACTATATCAATATATGCACTGGAAACCTTTGTGTACTTCTCCTTTTATCACTGGAAATGTTTTGAGTACATTTTATTGTAATACACATGATGCCACACAAACTTCAATTCCTTTTCTTTCATTCCTACTCCCTAGAACCACATCCAAAGAAACTACCTGAATGCAATCCCAGGTCCAAGTTCTGCTTTGGAAGAAACCAGAATGAGAAGATTGATATCAGAAATGACCACGGGAAGGGCTGCGGTTGTGGCCCAGCGGTAGAGCACTCGCCTAGAATGTGTGAGGCCCTGGGTTCAATCCTCAGCACCACATAAAAATAAATAAAATAAAGGTATTGTGTCCAACTACAACTAAAAAATAAATATTAAAAAAAAAGAAAGAAATGACCATGGAAAGAAAACTCCCAAGATGAGATTCTAAACTGGTCAGGCAGCTTAGAGAACCCCACTACTCCCTGTCCCTGAGATGGTTACAATCTCTATTAGTTTTACAAAATGGCTTCACAAATTGCAGTCACCTACGTTTTTAGAATGGAATACAGTGCAGGTGAAAGGCAAGCATGAGTAATGTGGTATTTCAGCACTGAAAGAGATGGTAGGAGCAATTATAAGAATTACAGAATGGTTTGGCTTTAGTTAACTACTTTTTAAGTCTTAAATGACATCTTTATAGCATTCAACTATTAACTCAAGTCCCTCTATAAAATAAGAAGTCCTCCATGATAGTGTAAAGAGACTTCCCAATAAAAGATGGTCTTTTTAATAATTGGTGCTGGATCCATTGAATATCCAAATGGGAAAAACAAACTTTGATTTCTACTTCATATCAAACACTGAATTAATTCCAGATGAATCATTCACCTAAATGTAAAAGGTAAAACAATAAACCTCCTAGAAGAAAACACTAGGAGAACATATTGATGACTTTAGACTTAAAAAGAACATTAAAAGAAAATTGATAAATTGAATATCTTTTGTTCATCAAAAGATACTATTAAAAGCCAGGAGTGGCAATGCACAGCTGTAAACCCGGTGACTCAGGAGGCTGAGGCAGGAGGATTACAAGTTCAAGACCAGCCTGGGCAACTTAGTGAGACATTCTCTCAAAAAATAATAGGGGTGGGGATGTAGCTCAGTAGTAGAACATGTACTTAGCATGAACAAAGCCTTACGTTTAATCCCCCAGCGCGCGCACGCGCGCTCAACACACACACACACACACACACACACACACACCCCAAAGCAAAGATTTGAAGCACAATTCAACAAAGTACTTAGATCCAGAATAGATAAGGAATTCCTATAAATCATAAAGTAAATAAAACACATATAGCTAAATTTTTAAAAACTGTCCCAAAGCTGGGCACAGTGCACCCACCTATAATCCCAGTAACTCAGGAGGCTGAGGCAAGAGGACACAATTTCCAGGCCAGCCTCAGCAACTTAGCAAGACCCTCTCTCAAAATAAAAAATATAGTTTGATTCCATCCCATTTATTTTTTATTTTACTTCTTGCACTTTAGGAGTCTTGTTAAAGAAGTCAGTTCCTAAGCCAACATGATGGAGATTTGGGTCTACTGTACAGGGTCTCTGTTCTAGTACCTAAGTCCTTGATCCATTTTGAGTTTAGTTTTGTACATGGTGAGAGATGTGGGTTTGATTTCATTTTGCTACATATGGATTTCCAGTTTAACCAGAAACATTTGTTAAAGAGGCTATCTTTTCTCCAATATATGTTTTTGGTGCCTTTGTCTAGTATTAAATAACTGTATTTATGTGTTATAATGTGTCTTCTATTCTGAACCATTGGTCTACATGTCTGTTTTGGTGCCAATATCATGCTGTTTTTGTTACTATAGCTCTGTTATATAATTTAAGGTCTAGTATTGTGATGTCTCCTGCTTCACTTTTCTTGCTAAGGATTGCTTTGTCTATTCTGGGTCTCTTATTTTTTTAATAATTTTAATTGTAGATGGACACAATACCTTTATTTTATTTGTTTTTATGTGGTGCTGAGGATCAAACCCAGTGCCTCACATGTGCTAAGCAAGCAGTCTACTACTGAGTCCCAAATATCTTATTTTTTTGAGGCTATTGTGAATGTGGTAGTTTACCTAATTTCTCTTTCAGTGGATTCATCACTGATATACAGGAACACATTTGATTTATGAGTGTTAATTTTATGTCCTGCTACTTTGCTGAATTCATTTATTAGTTCTAGAAGTTTTCTGGTGTCATTTTTTGGGTCTTCTAAATATAGAGTCATGTCATCAGCAAATTGTGATAGTTTTTGAGTTCTTATTTTCCTATTCATATTCCATTAATTTCTTTCTTCTAAAATCAAGAATCAATAAATGGGATGAAATCAAACGAAAAGCTTCTTCACAGCAAAGGAAACAATCAATAATGTGAAGAGACAGCATAGAAAATGGGAGAAAATCTTTACCACCTGCACCTCAGATAGAGCATTGCTTTCCAGGATATATAAAGAATTAAAAAAAACTTAGCAACAACAACAACAAAACCCAGATAATCCAATCAATAAATGGGCTAAGAAACTGAACAGACACTTCACAGAAGAAGAAATACAGGAAAAAATGTTCAACATCTCTAGCAATCAGAGAAATGCAAATTAAAACTACACTGAGATTTCACCTCACTCCAGTCAGAATGGCAATTATCAAGAATACAAGCAACAATAAATGTTAGTGAGGATGTGGAGAAAAAGGTACTCGTTGCTGGTGGGACTACAAATTGTAGCAACACTCTGGAAAGCAGTATGGAGATTTCTCAGAAAACTTGGTATGGAACCACCATTTGACCCAATTATCCACTTTTTGGTTTATACCCAAAGGACTTAAAAGCAGCATACTATGGTGACACAGCACAGTTTATAGCAGCTCAATTCACAATAACTAAAATATGGAAACAACCTCAATGCCCTTCAACAGATGAATGGATAAAGAAAGTGTGATATATATATATATATACACACACACATATACATACACACACAGTAGACTATTACTCAGTCTTAAAGAATAATGAAATTATAGCATTTTCTGGTAAATGGAGCTGGAGAATCTCATGCTAAGAAAAATAAGCCAATCCCAAAGAAACAAAGGCCAAATGTTTTCTCTGATATATGGATGTTAATTCACAATAAGGAGAGGGGACTAGGGAAGAATAGAGGTACTTTGGATTAGAAAGGGGAATGAAGTGGCAGGGGGGAGGAGGTAGGAAGGATAGTAAAATAAATCAGACATTTTTATCCTACATGCACATATGGTAACTCTACATCATGTACAATCAGAGGAAGAATGAGAAGTTACTCCATTTATGTATGATGTGTCAAAATGCATTCATTCTACTGTCAAGTTTAATTAATTAGAACAAATAAAAACAAAAATAAAAAATATAAAAGGGGCTGAGTGTAGCTCAGGGGTTAAGTGCTCCCTGAGTTCAATCCCCAGTGTCATCAAAACAAACAAAAAAAAAAAAAACTGCCCCCAAACTCTTTTTCAATGGATAAAAAAATGGCAAAATGCATATTAAAAAGCAGTTATTGTTAATATTCATCAAAGAAATACATGTTAAAACTATAATTTGGGCTGGGTTTTTGGTTCAGTGATAGCACATGTGAAGTACTGGGTTTGAACCTCAACATCACATAAAAATAAATAAACAAAATAAAGGTATTGTGTTCATCTACAACTAAAAAAATTTTAAAAACTATAATTTGGTACTGTTTACATAACCATAAAAAGATTCAAATTAAAAGGCCTGCCAAAGAAAGTATGTCGTAAGGATGTGGAGTACTGGAACATTGTATATGCTGGTGGAAGAATTTAAATCAGTACACAACCACATTGGAAAACTGCTTAAAATTTTTTATCTAAAGTTATTTTTTAAATATTTATTTTTTAGCTTTAGGTGGACACAATATCTTTATTTTATTTTTATGTGGTGCTGAGGATCGAACCCAGTGCCTCACGCATGCCTGGAGAGCTCGCCACTACTTGAGCCATATCCCCAGCCCCATAAATATTTCAGTGATGCTTTCTTTTTTTTTTTTTACGATATCTTTATTTTATTTACTTATTTTTATGTGGTGCTGGGGATCGACATAGCCAATGACTAAGTGAATTCTATTCCTGGAAAAATGTACTCCTAAAAGATAAGAATATTTATCCTCCGAAGGTATGTGTAAGAATGTTCATAGCAGGCTTTATATTAATATCACAAACAGGAAATAACCCAGATATCCAGCAATAGGAAAAATGATAAATTAATTATATCATACCATGTAATGCTACACAGCAATGAACAAGGAACACACAACAGTCACAAATATGAGCAAGACTAAAACTATGGATTCATTTATATGAAAATGAAGAACATGCTGTGCTCAGTGCATATGCCTATAATCCCAGCAATTTGGGAGACTGAAGATGATTACAAATTCAAGAGCAGCCTCAGTAATTGAGGAGGCCTTTAGCAACTTGGTGAGACCTAGGTTAAATACCTGGTAAACTCCAATTCCACTCACACACACAAAATTAACTTAAGGTGAAAGAGGTCAAATAATGATAATATTATGGTAAAAATGTTGATTGGGTGAGCATGAAGAAGACTTCTGGAAAGATATGGGTCATCTGTATCTTGATTAAGTAGTAATTCTAAAGGTGTATATACACATTAAGCATGCACTGAGCTCTGTGTTTAGATTTTTGAACTTTTCTGCATGTAACTCATACTTTGAGGGAAAAAAAGTAAACAAAAAGCCTTTAAAAGTCTTTCATGACAGCCAGGCCCAGTGGTGCATGGCTAGAATCCCAGCTACTAGGAAGGCTTAGGAAGGACAATCGTAAATTCCAGGCCATCCTGGACAACTGAGTAAGACCCTGTCTCAAAGCAGAAATAAAATGGGCTGGGGACATATCTTAGTGGTAGAGCACCCGTGTTCATTTCCCAGTACCACAAACAAAAAACCCCAATAGTACTTACCTGTATTCCCACTTACAAAATATGAGGCTGCTGTTCACACTTTTGACAGAACTATTTTCTAGCAAAAGTGCAGAACAGGAGGCTTTAGAGCAAGGTATCGATATAACAGAAACAGCATACAGGGACAGGGAGTACTTCTGATCTTTTATTGTTTTATGGCCTAACATTTTGAATTTACAAAGTTATTCAAAATCTTGACTGATTTACACATGGATGAATTTATAATTTCATTTTGAGTTCTTATTTGATCAAAATATTTGAGTAGGCTTAAATCATTCTGCATGCTATTCCACCAAAGAGCTCAACAGGGCCTGGAAAACCTCTTTTCAGAAATACTTTCTTGGGGAACTCTGTATGCCTAACTTCATATATGAAAAGGTTTTTTTTGTGTGGGTTGTATTTTTTTTTTTTTTTGGCGGTGGCAGGGTGGGTAACCAGGGATTGAACTCAGAGGCACTCAACCACTGAGCCACATCATGTCCTCAGCCCTATTTTGTATTTTTATTTGCAGACAGGATCTCACTGAGTTGCTTAGCACCTTCGTTTTGCTGAGACTAGCTTTGAACTCATGATTCTCCTGTTTCAGCCTCCTGAGCCACTGGGATTTTAGGCATGTGCCACCATACCCAGCAGACAGGTTTAATGTAGCTATAAAACCCCTGTTATTCTAAAGAATTTAACATTCTGAAAAGAATGGAATTCAGTCAATATGTTCATTTCATTTTGCCTAAATGCCTGATGATTAGCAACTGATATTCCTAAACTCAAGCATGACAGAAGAAGCTAGGAGCCTAAAGCTCCTCTCTCAGATTATCAAGGAAACCCTCTAGATTGCTTATCAAGTTTGATCCTTTAAAGATAGCAATGGTAAGAGGCTACTTCTTGAAATTCAGTTCAGATCTTCTTTCTTCCTTCTCAATTACAGTCTCAGGTGGACAATGTTGATAATTTAAATAATATTTAATTGGCTCACTGATTACCATCTCCTATTTCATTTGATTTTGATTCATTTTAACACAATACTAGATTCTAGATTCTTGGAGTTAATAAGATTATTGTTTAAACAATATTAGCAAAAAAATAAATAAAACTAATTCATAGCAACAAAAATGTGTTATTAAAACATCAACTAATTTGTCTTCTTCAATAAAAATTATCACCTTTTTAAATACCATGATTTTTTATTATTTTAATTATTTATACTGAGGACTGAACCCAGTGTCTCATACATGAGAGGCAAGCGCTTTACCACTGAGCTACAGCCCTAATCCTTTATTTTATTTTATTTTTTTATTTTGAGGCAGGGTCTTGCTAAGTTGCTGACGCTGGTTTTGAAGTTGTGATTCTCCTGCCTCTGCCTCCTAAATTGTTAGGATTACAGGCAAGTGCCACTGTGCCCAGCTTGATAATGCTTTAATAAAAGGAATAACTTAATTTCTAAGTAAACTAAGAAAATAGGAGAAATTACTAAAAACAAAAATTGAAGGAATAATTTAATTTTTTTTATTTAAAAAATCTTTTTGGTACTAGAGATTGAACCCAGTTGAGCTACATCCCCAGTCCTTTTTATTTTGAGACAGGATCTAGCTAAGTTACTTAGGGCCTTGCTAAGTTGCTGAGGCTGGCCTGGAACTTGTGATTTTCCTGCCTCAGCCTCCAGAGTCACTGGGCTAACAACCATATGCCATAATACCCAGCTGAAGACATAATTTTAAAGCATTAAACTTATTTCTATAGCTCATAAGTGTATAAAGAAAAATAACATCATGATAAATTAACTGATGAATAATAAGGAGCAATTGTTTCACTACAAAATACTTTATTTAAATATTTTATCACCATACTGTAAAACTTCTTTTTAAGATAATAAAATAGCATCAATTATTTCCTTCTGCTGATAGATTTAGCTATTAGGAGATTCATTAGGATCATAAAAAAATACAAATTGTGAAATTGATTTTGATACTATAGTACTTCTAATTCTAGAAACAGACTAGCTCTGAGTTCTCCTTCATCATGTCCTAACTTATGATGTGATCTCTCTTTATTTATTATATTGTTATGTTTGTAGGAAAGGTTGTTTTACTTGGCAGAAAATAAACCCCATCTTACAACTTGGGGCCTAATCTTTGTCAGGCTAGATTGGAAGAACTGTAAGGGCACTCCCACACCCCAGGGAGAGGTTAAGGAATAACTGGCAGGGATGCAGAAACTCTGTGAAGCACATATGGAAATTCTTATGTGAGGTATACTCTACATAGCATCACCTCAAGAATATGTCCCACTGCAAATTGAAAAATTCAACAAATATAGAAATCTACTAAATTGACATCAGGCCTCCAAGAGCATTTTTTTGTTGTTGTTGTTCAGACGCTGCTAAATGAGTCAACCTTGCTGCACTGAAAAACAAAACTAAAAATGTTGTATTATAAAAACACACATTCCTTTTTCTGTAGTGTCCTCACTCAGTGATCAATTGAAACAGTAACATTTATTACTATGCTTATATAATAAAATTAACATCAATATTTAGGTAGAGCAAAGTATGCTCAAGGCTCTATACAGAGTGGGGCCCAAAGGTGCTATGATGCACACTTACAATCCCAGCAGCTCAGGAGGCTGAGGCAGGAAGATTGTGAATTCAAAACCAGCCTCAGCAATTCAGCAAGGCCCTCAGCAACTCAGTGAGACCCTGTATCTACTTAGGGCCTTGCTAAGTTGCTGAGGCTGGCCTGGAACTAAATAAAATAAATATATGTATATATGTCTAAATAAAAGGTTCTATACAGAAGGCTATAAATATTGAAGTATGAAGATAAACATTAAAAATTTGGCAGCAATTTACAAATATAAAATGGTATTGACTGAAAGGAAAAGATCTGAAAATCACAAACATACCTGATTATTTCTAAAAGCTGTTATTGGAACTACATGAATGGTATTATAGCTTAAAGGAATTATAAGGCAATCCTCTTTTTCAGAGTTGGTAAACTAAATCCCAGTAATTGTTCTTGTTATTTAAGAGAAATGGCAAGATCCTGCTTACTCTCTTTCAGTCTGGTATAGATTTCTCTCCTGCTTGGTCTAAAGCTCACATTAGTAGAGTCACAACTTCAGATTACCTAATACATATGGGGCATTGGCCCTGAAGGATAGGATTGCACCCAGTAATCCCGAAAACCCTTGCTCTCCAAGGCACAAACACAATCACATTTGGATCAGGAATCCTTTCTGCTGAATGCTCACTACTATTTTGTTGGGGAGGGGGCAGCAATTAAGACTGAATATCTGGAAAATATGATAAAGTCTTTTTTTTTTTTTTTTTTTTTTTTAGGAGCTCACTGTCTGGTAGAAGATACCAATAGAGAAACAAGGACAATGCAACATGATATTTTTTTTTCTACTCCAATTGAGAAAGGTTGAAAAGAATAATAATATCCAGTATTAGTTAAACTGTAAGCATCAGAATGCTGAAACACTATTGCTAATGCTCAAACTGGTAAAAAGTTTTCTGGAGGGCAATATGATACTATGGTACTTTGTATCAAAAGCCTTAAAAAAGAAAATCTTTTGTATCAAAAGCCTTAAAAAAAAAAACTGGGCATAGTGACCTACACCTCTAATCCCAGTTGACTCAGAAGGCTCAGACAGAGCATTCTGCTCACTTGCAATCTCAGCAATTTGGAAAGACCCTGTCTCAAAATAAAAAAATAAAGAGTACTAGGGGTGTGGCTCAGTGGAAAAGCATCCCCCAGGTATAATCCCTACTACCATAAATAAATAAATAAATAAATCCTTTAAAAAAATTTAGAGGCAGTGGTCTGTGCTTGTAATCCCAGCAACTCAGGAGGCTGAGGCAGGAGGATCACAGATTTGACCCCAGCCTGAACAATTTAGTAAGACTCTGCCTCAAAATGAAATTAAAAAGGTTGGGGGTGGAGCTCAATGGTAGAGTGATTGTCTAGTGTCTGCAAGACTCTGGGTTCAATCCCCATCATGGGTGGGGCAAGGAAAAAAATGAATGTAG